>NW_027104471.1:777232-1009510 GCF_902728285.1 Clytia hemisphaerica
TTGAAAGACTTAATTCATTTTCATGTTTTGCAATACTTTCGTCTCTACTTTAGCGACCCGTTAGCGTGGGTGAGAAAATATAAAGATTTTGCACTCGTTACAAAGTCCAAAGATTTGAGCAGCCCTTCAAGTTTTAATTGAAATTGAAATTCAATTAACTTTTATTTACATAAAAACTAATCTCATAACAGAACATCCATTCTACGCATCAAGCTCTATCCTAAGGATTTGCCATAACCTTTAGTATACTTTTTATTTTTTTCATCAAAGCTGATATAACATTGAACTTTGAGAACAGAAAAATGAAAATCTTTCTCTTCTGCCGCCATTTTGCTTGTTTATGTTTATGCAAATTTTGCTGAATCGACAAAAAGCCCGATATGTTCTGACTCTTTAGCAAAAAGTGGAATATATCCTCAACAAAAGTTGAGCCAAAGTCAAAATTTAGCATGAACATTCCCCTGACAATGGGAAACCAGATATTTTTTAAAGAAGACGCGACTATTGATATTTCGTCAGTGCAATCGACATTTTTGTCGATAGACTAAACAGCATATACCAAGCTAATTTGATAGTGTCCTTGACTGTCCAGGGGGTACTTTTTTACTTTCGGATGATGGGGACACAAGGAAAGTATGTTTAATATGTAGCCAATAGAATGCCAAATAAATTTTACATCTACGTCTGACTTGTATTTCTGCATATATCACCTGATTAAGTCAATATCTTATTTTTCAAAAATGAAAAAAGGGAAATTTCTGGTACATTTTTGGTTATTGTACCCCCTGAAAAGACTAAATACAAAGTCGAAATTAGAGTCGGATGGGGAATTCCTATGATAAGGTTTGACGCGGTTTGACGTTGATTTTGTCATGAGAAAGTAAAAAAAAAAACATCAAAAAACTTTTTTCACGATTGGACTAAAAACTAGACGGTTCCCCTAGTCCCATAAACACCGGTTGAACAAGACTATGTTATAGTCTAAGACAAATCACTATCTAAGAAAAAAGCCCAAAGCCGAAGAAAATTCGCAAACGGGTTTTTTTGCCGAAACGAGTTTACAGTCGGTAGAGTTGCCAGTCTTCTGTCAGTCTTCTGTCAGTCTTCTCCCGCCGATTTTTTCCCGTATACCGCCATAACGCCATACCGCCATATTTTCCCGCCTTTACTACCACTGTAACGGACGATAACATCGTCTACGGTTGAACTTACCATCAAAAGCCCTAAGGCTAGGCTAACTTAATTTGTTGTTTTACGGGCCAAGCTCCCCGCGAAAAAAAGGGTCGGTCGGTCGATCGGCGAAAAAATTAAAATAAGAGTAGAACTTATAAAAACACTTATAAAATCTCCTAAAAAGGCAGCAATTTGCGATTACCGATCCGGCTGCGTTAGAGAAAAACACCCAATCATCGCTGGCCCATCACATTGCCACTTCTGGGGGCCTATGGGTGGATTCAATACTTTTTTTGCTTACAATCAAGTGCATGACCCTATAAATATTTTGCTTGTATCCTACGAATTGAGGACATCTGCCCCTCTAGATCACTACGCAAAATATACACGTTTTTTGGCGTATGTATAACTTGATGATTTAGGGAATGCAGAAAAGTATAACTATCCAGCCAAACACCGACCAGAAATTATCTGGGCGCGTCAAATTATCTGGGCGCGTCAAATTATCTGGGCGCGTCAAATTTTTAGGGCGCGTCAAATTATCAGGGCGCGTCGATATTTTAAGGCGCGTCAAATTTTTAGGGCGCGTCAAATTATCAGGGCGCGTCAAATTTTTAGGGCGCGTCAAATTACCAGGGCGCGTAGGCGCGTGGGCGCGTAAGGCGCGTAAGGCGCGAAGGCGCGTTAAAAATACGAGGGCGCGTGGGCGCGTAAGGCGCGTCATTTAGCAGACTCGACCACAACCGGCGATCAGATAAATTTAGGTTATCGAATTTGTTCTCTTTCTCCAGCGTAGAGTGTCTCTCCTCGTCATTTCATTTGAATATATTGTACTAAAGAGTAAGGTCACCCCTGTCTCATCTTTTTCACGAGCCCGGTGGGGGGGGGGTGTAGTTAGGCACATAGAGGGTACGGTATGTGCCGCCCTTATAAGGGTACCTTTTTTGTACCCTAACAGAGGAAATCCCGCTAAGGGTCGGAAAAATCAAATTTTATCTATGATTGAACGACGACCTCTACGTTTGGACGACGACCTCTACGTTTGGACGACGACCTCTACGTTTGGACGACGACCTCTATGATTGGATAGTGACGTGTATTTTCCAGACCTTAATGTTATAAATCAAAGACCAGATCTTAAAATGTTGAATTTTACACTACGACCCACTACGACCTCTATAGTCCGCTCACGACCTCTTTGTAATGGACGACGACATCGATGATTTCTACGGCGACCTCTATGAATTGAACGACGGCCTCCGTGCTTCGGATTTTTGACCCCGACCCCCCCTGATATTTTATTTAGACTATTTAGTTAGCCTGAGTTGAAATTTGAATAGGGTGTCAATTTCTATCCTTTTGTATATCAGCATCATGATTAACAACTAGTGGTGAAAATCTTGCTAGCGCCCCGCCCGAGGCGCCCCATAGGCTAGGCAAAAAAGAGAACTTAACAGGGGGACAAATTAGCAACGAACAGGGTCTAAATTTAGTAATAACTTATTTGATTGTGATGGTCATTAGCAATGGTAGGGATCCAAATAGTATGGTCAAGTTTCCGTTACGTGTTTTTGAGCATCACCTACAAAATCAGCAGAGAGAAATAATTAAGTTTGTAAAACTACCCCCTGAAAATCACTATGGCATTTGTGTAAATCAATAAGTTCTTTAAAAATGGTACCCGAGCTGTGGAGCAGAAGATCAAACTGAAGGATGCAGAAAGAGGAAGGTGATAGAAATTGACCGTCAACCGAACATCCTCCCTCTGTTTTTCTACTTCCTATCTCTCTATCTCCTTTTCTATTTTCTGACTTTCTGAGACTTGTTTTCTGATTTCTACTAACTTTTCTATGATTTCTATGAATTTCAAACTTTCTCCAAATATCGACCCGGCCGGGATTCGAACCACCAAATGTAAGAGTCTATGATCAGAAACACACCGCGCTATCCATTGAGCCACACTCGCACAGCAGAACACAAAATTAGGAAATACTTATAGAATAACAAAAAAGACGGGGGTAATGTCATTATAATATGGGTAAAAGTACCCCTTTTTTAACCTGACTGAAATTCGAGCCGTTACTAGCAACCCTGCGGGGCCCAAGGCGCCGAGTATGCACCCGGCACAGTGACAAGCCGTTACTAGCAACCCTGACCCTACCTAACTGTTAGTTAATCAATTCTATACAACAAAACCCCCGGAAACACAAAATCGTAGATAAGAAAAAAAACCATGTTCGACTGACGGTCAATTTTTATCACCTTCCGCAGAAAGATGCTGGTATGTTTTTTGACATTGATGCAGATTGATGGCTGAGTGCTGAGAGGCAAAAATTTGAATAAAATCTATTGGTGATTGACCGCTTTAAGTGTATCAGAAAGTCAAATTGACAAAGCCAAGGCTGTTGGTGTTAGAGGTACCGTAAGTTGGTCTAATGTCAACATCATGTCATCCCGCAGATGGAAACTATTATCTTTGCCTAGCAGTCATAGAAGAAAAAATCCCGGGGGGTCATTTCATGCCTACGTCATCATGTGGGGTTTTTCAGAGCATCCCAAAATAAAAATGCACCTCCGCTCTCTGTCTAAGCTTTGATAGCATCACTTGATAAGAACTTTTTAAAGTTATTTTTGTTCAATCTTTTTTTTGCCACAAGCGATTATTCAAGGCTGAGATATAGAAGAACGGGTATAGGCGTTTGCACCTGTGTTTGCAGCCTGACAGTTTCACTTTCACTTTCACTTTCAGCCAGCGAGTGAGCAAGCGATTCTTTGTTAGAGAATCGTCAAAATAATAACTTCTTTCAGAACCATTGAAATTCTTCTTTTATACTTTAGGCGAGAGCAATTTAATTTGTTGTTCTACAGGCCCGACCGACCCTATTTTTGCTAAAATCAAAAAAAAAATAATATTGAATTTCCACTACAATATATTTTACACACTACTTATTTGTAAGAATCAAATTTGAATAAAGCTGAAAATTAATTCAAGAAATTGAAAAATTTAGAAAATCGAGCATTCCATACATTAAAATTTTATTATGATCTTCATCGAAGATTAAAAAAGTGAATTTCTAAACTAGATATTTTTTGGAAAACATTTTCGGTACTTTGCGAACCCTGATAAACGAAAAATTTATTCTTATTTTACCGACCGACCGACCCATATTTCTCTAACGATCTGCCCGTATAGAACAACAAATTAAATTGGTCTCGCCTTAGGCAGAATAATAATAGACCTTTTCGCCTTTCCGTCCGCCATCTTGAATTGTATGCAAAAATACAGGAACGAAAATGCCGTGGTTGGATTTAGTTGGAATGTATGCAAAACATATGCAAGTTTACACAAAGATTAAAAAGACAACAAAGCATCTTATAAATAAATATTATAATCATTAGAACAATAAAAGATGGAATTTCTTGATCCAAAAGGAAATATTTACAGAACAACAAAAGCCTTTTAGGAATATGTTCTTAAAGACATTGCATATTCTGTTTTCATGCCATTAAAAAATTCCACGAAGACGGAGTACACATATCAAACTTTCAAAACACGCAAACTGAAAGCAGTAATTATGACGTCACACTTTATCAATGTTTTGATTTGATCATTTGGCGGCTCTATTCGCTCTATTCCCAGGAGAATAATTTGCCGTCAGCCGAATAAGGATTTTTTTACCTTCGCGGGTGATTTTTCAGTTTGAGTTTTAGTCTAATGTTATGGTCTTTTAAAGTGCTTGTTCTAAGAGACGAGTGAATATAATTGTTTTTAGTTTTCAAGAGAAGCAAATTTAATCTTTCTTCTACAAGATTACACTTTAATATAATGCCAATTATGCATGTAAGTTTTTATTTAATACTTTCTTTTTGCATATGTTTTGCATACTTTCTAAGGGAATTTTACCACGGCAATTCGGCCACCATAATTTTTGCATACAATTCAATATGGCGGATGGAAAGGCGAAAAGGTCTATTGATTTCCAGGTCAAAATGTTTGACACTTGATCCTATTGTTTGCTTATCTTTCTTGCGTGGTCGTTATTTTAATTTCAGTATTCAATGCTTATAAAATACAGTTGTAATAAGGGTATTCCAAGGGAATTTCCAAAAGACTGGCTTCATGCCCACGTATCACCAATCTACAAAGGTGGAAACAAAGACCGCTGCTCGCCAGAGAACTACCGACCAGTCTCACTAACGAGCATTTCATGTAAAATATTAGAACACATTATATATAGCAACATCATTAAACATCTGAACAAACACAATGCCATCACTGAGGTCCAACACGGTTTTAGAGAGAAAAGGTCATGCGAATCGCAACTGCTATCGCTGTCATGATTTGCCAACAGGGATCAGATGGACACCATATTGCTTTCAGCAAAGCTTTTTGACAAAGTTGATCTCGAAACTTTGCCTCAAACTCGCCCACTACGGTATCAAGGGTAAATCAATTGGATCCAATCATTTCTATCAGGACGAACTCAACAAGTAATCTTAAATGGCAAATCTTCAGAGAAATCAAATGTCACCTCAGGAGTCCCACAAGGAACCGTCTTAGGACCTCTATTGTTCCTAGTTTATATTAACGACATGGCATCAGCTGTTCTCTCCTTGCTTCGACTATTCGCAGACGACACCTACCTATATCGAACTATCAAAATCAATTTACGATGCCCTCATCCTTCAGAAGATCTTACAGTCTCCAAGTATGGGAAAAAGATTTCAACTGGAATTCACCCCAAAAAATGCAAGGTCTTAACATTACAAACAAACGAAACCCTTGAAAACTCATACAGTATTCACAATGAAATCCTCGAATAAAGTTGACCTGCAAAATACCTTGGAGTCCATAAAAACTAAATGAATAATTCAAGTGGCTAACATAGTAAAAATCAACCAAAGCATCACTTCCTACAGAGAAACCTCCGAGGCTGCAACAGAACGATCAAATCCCAGGCATACAAGATCTACGTGAAACCCATTCTTAATTATGCATCCTCCGTCTGGAATCCAGTCAACAACAAAAGCCTCACTAAACAACTGGAGCAAGTCCAACGAAAAGCTGCGCGTTTCGTCTACTCTAACTGGTCCTGGAAATCCAGCCCCACAACTATGATCGACGATCTTGGCTGGGAATCCCTTGAATTCGGTCGTAAGAAAAACAATTTACTCATGCTTCACAAAATTGTTAATGAAAAAATTTCCCTACCAAAAGACTTCTTGCTTCTTGCAAGAATAAACACCAAATTCCGGGAGAAGACATAACTTGGACCCCCTATATGGACCCCAATATGGACCCCATTATGGACCCCAATATGGACCCTAATATGGACCCCCTCAAAAATGGCGAGAAAGCATTTTGGTTGATTAAAGATGCTTTATATTAGACCATCTGATCATTATTTTGTAAAAATAAGTCATTTTGTCAACATCAGGACAACAGAACAATTGATGAGAATTGCATCTCTAAAACTGCACTTCCCAGTGTTTCCCTCTTCACAATATTTATCTATTTATATCAAAGGCATCTCATTTGGTACAATTAAAATATTTGGTGTAATAAAGCTAGTAGGTATCCTACTCAAGTGCCTTGTCAATATTTTTGTCGAAAAGTGTCACTTTGTCAAGAAAATGCCAGGTAGCGTCTTTCTCGTGGAAGAAACACGTTCTTTCAAAACTTTTGAAGTTATGTACAAAGTTCATACAAAAATAAAAATAATAATAAAATTACTATTTTCAAATCTCTAAAACAGCTCTCTTGGAGCATTTAATGTTTTCATTGCATGACAATCTATATATCCATTTGCACCGCCAGCATCCTATTGAGCATGAAAAAGCATCTTGTTGTAAATTTGTGTATACACCTCATATTTTGTGGTAATGTCATTATTTACATAACTTAAGTGTCATTAAATTGTCAATATTTGGGATGTGGATGATTTGTCATTGAAATCTTCTAAATGGCATATTTTCGTTGTTACTAAAAGAGGTAACGAGTGGTAACGAGTGGTAACGAGTGGTAACGATGTGGTTGGTAACGAGTGGTATGGGTAACGAGGAGTGGTACCAGTTGAAAACGGTGGCCCAAGTCCAAATTTTAATTTCTCGATTCTGGGGTTTTTGCAACAGATGCTGATGGCTCTTGAGGTTCTGCAGCAGGACCTGGCAGATCTGGTGAATGTGCAGTAGGAATTGGAGATTTGGGGGAATGTTATGGTGGAGTTGAGGATCTGGTGAATGTGATGGAAATTGGTTGTTGGGTGAAATGCAAAGGTGAAATTGGGTTCTCGTGAATGAATCAAAGATTGATGGTTCGGAGTTTGATCAAGGAGTTGGTGATTCTTGTGAATGTGCATCAGGATTGGGGTCTGGTGAATGTTATTGTGGAGCTGATGATTCTGGTGAATAAGCTGTGTTGATGGATCTGAAATCCAATCGTGGAGTTGGTGTTTGGTGAATTGCANATGTTATGGTGGATTTGATGATTCTGGTGCATATAATGCTGGTGTTGATGGATCTGATGAATCCAATGGTGGAGTTGGTGATTTTGGTGAATGTGCATCAGGAGTTGATGCTTCTGGTTAATGTACAGCAGGAGTTGGTGGTTCTGGTGAATGTACATCAGGAGTTAGTGGTTCTGGTGAATGTACAGCAGGAGTTGGTGGTTCTGGTGAATGTGCAGCAGGAGTTGGTGGTTCTGGTGAATGTGCAGCAGGAGTTGGTGGTTCTGGTGAATGTGCAGCAGGAGTTGGTGGTTCTGTTGAATGCAATGGTAGAGTTGGTGGTTCTGGTGAATGTGCAACAGGAGTTGGTGGTTCTGATGAATCCAATGGTGGAGTTGGTGATTTTGGTGAATGTGCAGCAGGAGTGGGGTTCTGGTGATGTGCAGCAGGAGTTGGTGCTTCTGGTGAATGTTGCAGCAGGTGGTCTGGTGAATGCAGCAGGAGTTGATGCTTCTGGTGAATGTGCAGCAGGAGTTGGTGGTTCTGGTGAATGTGCAGCAGGAGTTGATGCTTCTGGTGAATGTGCAGCAGGAGTTGGTGGTTCTGGTGAATGTGCAGCAGGAGTTGGTGGTTCTGTTGAATGCAATGGTAGAGTTGGTGGTTCTGGTGAATGTGCAACAGGAGTTGGTGGTTCTGATGAATCCAATGGTGGAGTTGGTGATTTTGGTGAATGTACAGCAGGAGTTGGTGGTTCTGGTGAATGTGCAGCAGGAGTTGATGCTTCTGGTGAATGTGCAGCAGGAGTTGGTGGTTCTGGTGAATGTGCAGCAGGAGTTGGTGGTTCTGGTGAATGTGCAGCAGGAGTTGTTGATTCTGGTGAATGTGCAGCAGGAGTTGGTGGTTCTGGTGAATGTGCAGCAGGAGTTGGTGGTTCTGGTGAATGTAGGTGGTGGTTCTGAATGCAACAGGAGTTGGTGGTTCTGATGAATCCAATGGTGGAGTTGGTGATTTTGGTGAATGTGCATCAGATTTCGATGTTTCTGGTGAATGTACAGCAGGAATTGGTGGTTCTGGTGAATGTGCAGCAGGAGTTGGTGGTTCTGTGAATAGAGGGTTCTGGTGGAATGTTGGTGGAGTTGGTGGTTCTGGTGAATGTACAGCAGGAGTTGGTGGTTCTGGTGAATGTGGTTCTGGTGACAGCAGGAGTTGGTGATTCTGGTGATTCTGGTGATGCAGCAGGAGTTGGTGGTTCTGGTGAATTTGCAGCAGGAGTTGGTGGTTCTGGTGAGATTGGTCATCAGGAGTTGATGGTTCTGGTTAATGTGCTGCAGGATTTGATGGTTCTGGTGAATTTGATGTTGGCATTGATGGTTCTGGCGAATTTGATGGTGGCATTGAAGGTTGTGATGAATGGTTGTAGGAGTTGATAGTTCTGCTGAATTTGCAGCAGGAGTTAATATTTTGATAAATTGTTATTGAGATGTCATTCATGGATGTAATGAAAATACAGTTATGGTGAATCTGAAATTTTTCGCTAGTTAATGAACGTGTTGTTATTACATCCATGAATAACATCTCAATAACAATTTATCAGTATATTAACTCCTCTTGCAAATTCACCAAAACTATCAACTCCTACAGCACGTTCACCACAACCATCAATGCCACCATCAAATTCACCAGAATCATCCACATAACCATCACATTCACCAGAACTATCAAATCCTGCAGCACATTAACCAGAACCATCAATGCAACCATCAAATTCACCAGAATCATCAACTTAACCATCACATTCACCAGAACCATCAAATCCTGCTGCACATTCACCACAAGCATCAACTCCTGATGCACATTCACCAAAATTATCAACTCCACCATTGCATTCACCAAAACAACCAACTCCTGCTGTATAATTCACCAGAATCACTACTTCCTGCTGTACATTCACCAGAACTATCAACTCCTACTGCACATTCACCAGAAACACCAACTCCTGCTGCATATTCACCAGAATCACTACTTCCTGCTGCACATTCACCAGAATCAACAACTCCTGCTGCACATTCGCCAGAACCACCAACTCCTGCTGCACATTCACCAGAACCACCAACTCCTGCTGCACATTCACCAGAACCACCAACTCCTGCTGCACATTCACCAGAAGCATCAACTCCTGCTGCACATTCACCAGAACCACCAACTCCTGCTGTACATTCACCAGAACCACCAACTCCTGCTGCACATTCACCAGAAGCATCAACTCCTGCTGCACATTCACCAGAACCACCAACTCCACCATTGGATTCATCAGATCCATCAACACCAGCATTATATGCACCAGAATCATCAACTCCACCATAACATTCACCAGAACCACCAACTACTGATGCACATTCACCAGAATCACCAACTCCTGATGCAGAACCTCCAGAACCATCAATCTTTGATTCACATTCACCAGAACCATCAATTCCACCATTTCATTCACCCAAACAACCAACTTTACCATCACATTCACCAGATCCATCAACTCCACCATAACATTCGCCTAAATCTCCAATTCCTACTGCACATTCACCAGATCTGCCAGGTCCTGCTGCAGAACCTCAAGAGCCATCAGCATCTGTTGCAAAAACACCAGAATCGAGAAATTCAAATTTGGAGACTTAGGGCCACCGTTTTCAACTGGTTACCACTCGTTACCTCGTTACCACATCGTTACCACTCGTTACCACCTCGTTACCACTCGTTACCACATCGTTACCCTCGTTACCTCTAGTAACACGAAAAATTATATGAAAAAGAGTAACAGTTGATAGCAGCAAAAATTTAGCTACTAACCGTTTTTTAGGGCCACACCAAATATCTAAATCAATATAAAATATGATAGATAATTTGACCAAAAGTTGTTATTTTTACTTGACCCTCCCCCTAAAATCTCAAACCCACTATTTTATTCAGAAAATCTCCTATCCTCCCCCTATAAAGCACTTTTGGAAAAGGATGGGGACCTCAAAAAAGGGGGATTCACACTATGTTTTAAGTGTGCACTAATTTTTTCTTGACATTGTTTTAATGCTGGAGTTTTTAAAATTATTCAACATGACATCCCGTTCCTGATTACATAGCTAGTAAAAAGTCTTCCATCGCAGTGCACATTTTAATGACCAGCTTTACTAAGAGTTCCCGCTTCATATCAGACACATATTTCATAACAACACAGTGCTGATATATGCAAAATGTTTTTCTTTTCCTCTCTCCGGCCAATCTCGCTCCACATCTGTGTTAATCCAATGTGAAAAAGCTTGTGAATTGAAATTAATTAGTATAAAGCAAACGATATCACTCTTATTTAAAAACAAAACCTTTAATTAAACCGAAATCTTAAGAATCGAACAGTAATCAGCAGTAATCAAACTAAATATCCCGGTAGAGTTTGATTACTACCTTATGGGCGCCCTTATTGGCGTTATTTTTGGGACGGTGTTAAAAAGGCCGGCGTAAAAAGGGCCAAAATTTTGCAATTTTTGACCATTTTTTCTCAATTTAAAGGATTTTAGGCATGATTAAAGGATGAAAATCAATGATTTTCAATGGAATTTTGAACAGTTTAAGAGTGAAAGATGACATTTTAATGTAAATTTTCGTTAATACTTACTGTTTTGAAGCCTGAATAGCAATTTTTACAAGTTTTGGCGTTATTTACGGCCCTAATTGGCGTAAGCCTAACATTAAGCTTGGGCAGAATAAGGGTCGGCGTAAAAGGGGTCGGCGTTAAATTAGGGCTGGCGTTAAATTAGGGCTGGCGTAAAAAGGGCCGATAAGGTATTCGTTTTGGTTCAGTAATTGAACAGTATTGTTCAATTAGTTTGATGAAATTTGATGACACCAACCTAGATCCGCACACCAACAGATAGGTTATTTCCCAGAAATTTTGCCAGAGCTCAAACTGTCTTAGCTGCTTTGTACGGGTGAGAGTAAATCTTGTATTTTTCTATATTTGATCTGGAGATTTCTGGGGTTTCTGAACCTTTAAGATGTTTCTAGGTTGGACTCATTTTAAGAGTTCAACTTTGATATTTTCAAATAAACGTTTAACGTAGTGGTCTAAAGAAACGACTATTCTTTTTTAGAATCAACCTTACAATCTAGTTTTTATATTTATAAAAACTAGATTGCTGACGTGTGAAAAGGAATGTCGGCGTGAATGATCCTTTTGTTTCGATAATAACATCAAAGCGGGAACTAATTTTCTTCTCATTCCTTTATTTCCTTTTTCTTTCTAATAAGTTCAAATCTCCCTCGGACTGTCTCAAGTGTGGTTAGCTCAAGTGGTTAGAGCATCCGTCTCATAAGCATGGGTTTCCGAGTTCGATTCCTCTGGGTGTCAAATTTTTCAACTCTTCAAATTTCTTATTTTAATTCTCTTTCTATTAAAATGAAGGTCAATCAAACAAGTAACTAGCATATATTACCTCCGCTCTCTGTGTAAGGTTTAGATAAGCTATGATAGCATCACTTAATAAGAACTCTTTTAAGTTTTTTTTTTTCTTCAATCTTTTTTTTACCACAAGCGATTATTCAAGGCTGAGATATAGAAGAACGGGTATAGGCGTTTGCGCCTGCGTTGACTGACAGTTTCAGTTTCACTACTTTTACTTTCACTTTCACTTTCAGCCAGCGAGTGAGCGAGCATTGATTCTTCAAAAGTTTGACACTTGACCCAATCGTTTGCTTATCTTTCTTGCGTGGTCGTCATTTGAATTCAGCATCAGTTATAACTAGTTTGTTATAAGGGTATCAAACTCCTCACTAAGAGAGAAACAGATCAAGATTCGAATTGAACGCGTAATTACTAATAGCAATTAACATTAATAAGCGTCGAGTCTCTTCACTCCCATGAAATGTGATCAAAATTAAAGTGATGAGCAGAAAAAAAATCAAGAATTGGAAAATTTGACACCCAGAGGGATCGAACTCGGAAACCCATGCTTCTGAGACAAACGCTCTAACCATTTGAGCTAACCATGCTTGGGAGAGACTGAGGGAAAGCTTAAAGTTATGAGAAAGAAAAAGGAAAGAAAGAAACGAGAAGAAAATTAGTTCCCGCTTTGATGTTATTATCGAAACAAAAGGATCATTCACGCCGACATTCCTTTTCACACGTCAGCAATCTAGTTTTTATAAATATAAAAACTAGATTGTAAGGTTGATTCTAAAAAAGAATAGTCGTTTCTTTAGACCACTACGTTGTTTTTCAATAGATAAAGAAAAGTTAAGTTTCATTGATACTATAGATTTATAGTCCTATTTATTTCAAACTCCTCTTCTTTTATTAAAACGCTATTTACCAGGTGTTAATATAAAGAATAAACTCTATTCAATCTTGTTCATTCAGTTTTCATAATGGGTTCTCTACAGCTATTCAATCAATTTAGCAGTTTGGCTCTGATTCAATCCAGAGTTTAAATTTTATGAAAAAGATTAAATTGGCCCTTGATATCTATGAGCAGGTGGGATTCGAATCTACACATGAAAAGTACCCTTGGTTAGAAACTCTGTACGCTACCACTAGATCACGAAGCCACAGCAAAAATCTGAATTCACAATCTACTTATAGTGTGTATTTCAAAGACCTATATATAAATACCAGATAAAGATAGCAACCTACCAGAATCGATTTTTTATTCTTCTTTTGCCAAAGTTTTTATATAGACAAAGAATGGGATGTCAAGGTGCTGAAGTAAAGATAGAGTGCAGTCTTGGACAAGTTATAGTTATAGTTCATCATATTTCAGAATTTTCAAGATTTCAACTCTCTCAAGATTCACTCATTCACCAGCTCTTGCGGTGAGCGGTCACAGGTGTACGAGGCTTAAAACTGAGTTCTAGTCTGATTTTTTTTTAATTCTGATTCTTTTTCCATTCTTTCCATCATCTTCTTTGAACTGTAAAATGTGTGTGAGAGCCACAGGGTTGGATAGTGGCAATCCAATCCCAGTTCATTCCCTTCTAGTATGCTTTCTACTTTAACCGGATTAAATTTTGCGAGATTAAATTTTGCGAGCTAAAAAAATCGCGAAATTTTCTGGATTTAATTTCGCGAGTCAGAGTTTTGAAATATTTCGCGTGGATTTAATTTCGCGAATAAGCCAGAAAACAGCTGAAAATAGCTATTTTTTGCCATAAATGGAGACTTGGAACTAGTTTCTCCGCCAAAAATACAATTTTAAAAGTTTTGTGGTGGATTTAATTTCGCGAATCAGGAATCTCACGCGTGTTTGCGAGTTTTAATTTGGCAAAAAATGGCAAAAATTCGCGAAATCGCAAAATTTAATCTCGCGAAAATTAATCGGATTAAAGTACAACGTTATGGCAGAAACGGGTCAAAGGTGTGGCAACTTTTCTAGTAGAAAGTATACTTCTTTTCTCACTGTTATTTACTTTAACCGGATTAATTTTTGCGAGATTAAATTTCGCGGTTTCGCGAATTTTCGCCATTTTTGCGAAAATAAAACTCGCGAAATCGTTTGGGATAGCTCGTTCGCGAAATTAAATCCGCGCGAAATTTTTCAAAGGGGTCATTCGCGAAAATAAATCCACCTGGGTTTTTTTTTTAATTTTGCTTTTCTTAGTTCACTTTTTTTTCCTTTTATGACACAATGATATGAATAATACATCTTTAAAATTGACAATATCTAATCTATTGTGACTACATCACTTTCCTCATTTTCCACATTTTGGGACTTTTTCTCTTGAGAAGATAACGGCGAAGATGACGACGAGGATGCGTGGGTTTTGCCAGAGAAGCAACGCTCTGCATTTGACATTTTTGAAAATTTTGATGATGAGAAAGAATTGTAATTTTTGTACCATAGTTGTTTTTAGCAAAATTGTCAAGTTTCAAGAAAATCGTAAAGATGACTGAAGTAATTTTTTTTTTAATTTCTTCCCTTCGCAAAATTAAATCCACGTGAAATTTTTGAAAAGGCTCATTCGCGAAATTAAATCCACGCGAAATTTTTCAAAGGGCTCATTCGCGAAAATAAATCCAAAAAATTTCGCGAATTTTTGAGCTCGCGAAATTTAATCTCGCGAAAATTAATCCGGTTAAAGTAGTTTCTTCATTTGGTTCCCTGGATTTTATGTTTTAGTTTATTTTATATTATTGCACACATTTTAAACTTTCACTAAACACATCTTTTTACAATCTTTTATCTGTGGTGGTGTCTAATTAACACTGCTTGGCCTACCTGCACAACCCTATTTCCATCATATAGATAGATAGGAGGATATTTTCACAAATGGCCAAAATCCTGTGCAGGTCGAAAACTGAGGAACAGATCATGTGTTTTGTTAGGCGGCAAGACTGACTCTCGAAAATTGAGTAGAATTGAGTCGGTGAGTCTGTAAATTTGTCAGACTTTTTCTTTCCTTCGTTCAAAAATTTTATTATTGCCAATTTTTTGCGAGTGATTTCTAGCACATTCGCGACATTTTGACTTTGTTTATCATTACATGCGCCATAGGTCATAATTTGAAACCACCCATAACACGCAGTTGTTTTGGCTACTGGCTACTTTCCTTCAAGAATACACTCCAAAAATGGATGATGGAGGTAAGAAAACCCGAAAATTTTTACAACCGACCCCGACCGACCGTCCGACTCACTTTTTAGACCCAACAAGGATGCAAATGAAGATATTTGTGATTGCCGCCTTATTGACTCATATTGATACTCAATTTTGTAAATCAGGTTTGTTTTGATTTAACTATTTTAATGACCAGACGGATCATTCATTTGAGCGAGGGCTATGCAATGTGCAAGTTTCCCTCCACCACTGATGACTGATGCAAGTTACCCGATCAATCTCACGGTACTTAAATTAACAAACAAGGGTTGGCCCTAACCCTAGGGGTGCCCCTACCACGGCATTGAGCCCCTTTTCTTACTCCCAACCCTAGTTTGACGCTCTAGGAGTCAAGTCTCCAACCCTGACCCTAACTGATCCTGCTGACCCCGCCCAAGCAACCGATATAAACGATTTTCACCCGTATATACAGAGATTGAATAACAAAAAAATCTACTTTCGCCCATACGAAGAAGTCAAAACCAGCTCAAACATTTAGATGTGCAAAATTATTCTTACTTTATTCTTACTTATTCTTAGCCTATAATCAGGATAATCAAGACCTAACAAATCGAAACGAAGTGTGTCTCGGGAATTGAACCAGGGGATGTCAATCGAAAAATTCGATTACCGAATCAATCGAACTTAATCGAAGCCAATCGAATGATTGATTTTCGATTAGCCGAATTGATCGAATGCCAATCGAATTTCACATCTTTTTATTGATTGGATTCGATTACCGTTCGATTAGTTTCGATTAGCTTTGATTGCATATACTTTTCGATTGATTCGATTACTTCGATTAATGTTCGATCAATTCTATTTATGTTCGATTGGCATTCGATTAATTCGATTTATGTTTGATTGGCATTCGATTAATTCGATTTATATTCGATTGGCATTCGATTAATTCGATTTATGTTCGATTGGCATTCGATCAAATTTTGTTCCGTTTTTTTTGTAATTTCGATTTTCGTGGTTCCGTATTTCCTCTATACCGCCGCCCTGTTTTAAGCGCCTCCCTTAATATAAGAGCTGCACCGTAATCTCAAGTTTCGAAATAAGCGCCTCCCCCAATAAGCCCCGCCATCCAATAACCGCCGGATTGATCGAGTGCGGCTCGCGTATTACGTGGGAACCAACCCCACAGAACTATCTCAGTAGTAATAATTAAAGACACTCCAGAACTGTGTGAAATCAAGTGCGTATTATTACTTATAGGTAATGAATCAACGGATCCTGCACTAATGTACTTCCCAGTTTTCTCGTTTTCTCAAAGGTAACGAATCGAGTGGGAATTGAACCCACGACCACTCCAGAAATGGTGGTGTTACAAAAAATCTTCCAAATTTAGCCCCGCAAAATTTAAACTTTTTAAAGTAAAATCGAAGTTGATCGAACGTTAATCGAAGTTGATTGAACGTTAATCGAAGCTTGTCAAACTCAATCAAAACCAATCGAAACCAATCGATCAAATTTCACATGTTTTTCGGTTTCGATTAGAATTCGATTGCCGTTCGATCAATTCGGCTAATCGAAAATCAATCATTCGATTGGATTCGAGTAAATTCGATTAATTCGATTGGTTCGATTGGCAATCGAACGTTCGATTGACATCCCCTGGATTGAAAGACAAAAAATTTGGTTGGTTGATTCTGTTGGCTGCTGCACGTTAGCAATCGGTCATTTTGTTTTATTTCAAGTTTTAATTTAATTGTCTTGCTCTTGGGATCTTGAGCTTGATTCAGGTATCTCTCATCCGTGTTGTTGCAAATATCTACATCAAATAAAGTGGAAAATCAAAAGCAAAAGTAAAAGGTAAAAAGCAAAACAACATGGCTCCAAGGTAACTTTGTAAATAAAACCGATCGGTTCCGTAAATTCGAACGGACCGAAAAGGAAAACATAAAAGACAAACCTCCAAAATGTGATCGGCTATTGCTCATTCCGACATTTTAAATTTTCCGGGGGTTTTGCTGTTTGGGATTGTTTAGGTCAGGGTTGCTAGTAACGGCTTGTCACTGTGTCGGGTGCATACTCGGCGCCTTGGGCCCCGCAGGGTTGCTAGTAACGGCTCGAATTTCAGTCAGGTTTAAAAAAGGGGTACTTTTACCCATATTATAATAACATTACCCCCGTATTTTGCCAGTTTGGTATAAAATGTTATGAATTGCGTGGTTTTGCTGTGCGGCGATGGCTCAAGGGATAGAGCGCTGGCTTCCGGATCCGAAGGTCTTTCTTTGGTGGTGGTTCGAATCCCACTCGGTGCGAATATTAGACTGGTCGAAATTGATGAACAAATGATTGACAGGTATGAAAACTCAGTCAGAAATGAGAAACTAAGTCTCAGAAACTCAGAAGCTCAGACAGTCAGAAAAGAGAAGGACGGGATCAGAGATAAGGATCACATTTCGGAGGTTTGTCTTTTATGTTTTCCGACCGAAAAGGGGCGCTGGGCGCTGGGAAGTGTTGCGGAAAAATGGGCGGGGCTATCTCGCTCGCTCCTCAATCAACCCTTTTTTGTGTTGTGTGTTATGATGTTTTTGTTGCGTCCTGCCTGCTTCCTGTCCCCGGTTTCCTGCTAGGAGTCAAACTTATTAGCCTCCTCCCCAGGCAAGCCCTGACTTAGCTTTCATGTGACGCCAGTAATTTATCCCCTTGGCGGAAGCGCACTTGGTCATCCGGCCGCCGAAATAGTCATCCGGCCCGCGGAAAATTGGCCGTCGGAAAAGTTATCCGGCCCGCAGAAAGTGAGGTCGAGTTGTTTTTTTCGAGTTTTTATTTTGAGCTACGAAAAAACGAGTTATGGTAATATTTTCCCTAAATTTTGGTTTAACTATGATGATGTCATTCATCATCATATCGTTATCGGTTTTTTTTTGCTTACTGTTCGAGTTGTTTCCTGTTGTTAGTTAACTACTCGGTTATTTTAAATTGAATAACTTTTAGATTAGCTATTTTAAAATTCCCTTATTTTAAACTATTCTATAACTCGGTTCCCGAATACCAGAAGGTTATTATAATCAAGCCAAAGCAAAACGCAACAACTCGGTTTTTCATAACTCGAAAAAAAAATCACTCGAAAAAAATAACTCGACCTCAATTTCCGCGGACCGAATAACTTTTCCGACGGCCAATTTTTCGCGGGCCGGATGACTTTGTCGGCGGCCGGATAACTGTTCCGACCATTGAGTTTAAAGCCCGAAGGGCTTGAGTTCAATCTCTAACCTTTCTCAGGCAAGAAAAAGTGAAGGCCTTAAAAAATGCGCCGCATTTTTGACAACAGATTGAATCTAGCAATTCCTTTGTTTACGATTGATATTTTTTTCGAAATTTAGCGGTAAATTTTAGTTTCAATCTGTCATTTGTGTAAAAACCAGGCGAGCCGCTCAAGGCCGCGCAACTTTGGTAGGATTTGTTGGCTTCAAATCCTACCAAGGAGATTGACTTCTAGCCCTTCGGGCTTATACTTCATTGGTTCCGACGGCCGGATGAATATTCCGACGACCAATTTTCCGCCGGCCGGATAACATTTCCACCGGCCGGACGACTATTCCACCGACCGAGGAACTATTTCGACGGCCGAATTTCCGGCGAATTCTGACCCGGATCCCCCCTAATAGCCACCTGACCCCGAAAATGTAGGCGAAATTTAAATCAGACCTGAAGAAGATTTGCATTTTAAAAAACAAACAAACAAACTCCCATTTTCGTTATATTTCGGCTTTTTTTATGCTTAAAGACCTTTTCTACTGAATCAACAGAATTACAAACTTAAATATCTTAAATCTGCTGAAGAGAGAGTAATTTCATGTCATATGGTCAAAAATTTATACTAAAAAGCTGACGTCAGTAGAAAATTTTGCATTTTTGAAGACGTATCGCCGTTTAATACTTTTCGCCGCCGTTGGACTACTAATAGGTCTTAGAAAAGCAAGGCGTCTTGTTTTTATTTCAAAAAGGCTGTTTATAACCTTTAGAATCATAAGATTTCAAGCAAAAAGCATGACCAATCATATCGTTTTATCATTTTGTTTTTCGAAGGTCATTCGTCAAAATTATATACAATCAATATAATGCATAAAAACTGTCTACCCTCTTCTTAAACATCGTTACCTAATTATTGAGAATTAATTGCGCTACAATCGATTTATGTTTTCCATAAAACATATCTTCTGGTACCTTATCAAAAAAACAGTTTTCGACAATTTCGTTGTTCGCTGGGTTATATTCACAATCCCAAAATGCATCCTTTACCAAACTCTTTCTTTTATCGGTGGGATGAATCAGTCTAATTTTGTGAACCCAACACGTTGACATGCTGGTCACGTGAAGGTGGTTCGGGTGGCATGGATTTGCATCCGCCCTGCTTGTCGCCCACACGTCCACCCACGACTGCGCCTTTCCGAATACTTTTCGCACAAAAATAGATTCTAAATCGGTATAAGGGCGATCGTTTTTCATCCCTTGAGACATGCATTGGTACCATTCACGATAGGATGTTTCCTCATCCACCTCTGAAACTGGAAAAGAAAATCAAATTTATCTTCACTTCCAAGTAATGTTTTGAAGTGATAAAATTTTTCTCTCGTTAACTTTGTATTAGATACTCATATGGTCCGACCCACGGCATGTGCCGCCCTTCTGGGTAGGTTTTTCGTCTACAAGGGTCTTCTTTTAGCTGGATGCACTGTAAAAATTTGATGTACTTTTATAGTTTTGACTCGCATTCATTTTGATTTGTTTTTGCACATTGTTTTCGACATCTCAGGCTCATTTTTGGGTGGCTTCAGCAAATAAAAGATAATATACAACCAAAAAACACTGTAAGGGTCAGAAACGTTCGGTAAAATGCACCTTTCACTGCACTGTAAGGGTCCGATTTAGAGAGCCAATTTTTTGGCGGCACATACCGTCGTTTAAAAATCGAGTGCCCCCCACCCCCGGGTAGGCAATGCACCTGCAATGCAAATTGTGGAAAAGAAAAGGCGAAGGGTCGTTTTGGTAGTTAGACCCGAGGACTCCATACTGGGATTAAACGGGCAACTATGTTACCTTCATCTTTGCCATCCTTTGGGAAGAATTTCGGAGCTTGTTCCATCCATTCATTCATGTGTTTCATCTCCAAAGCATCTTTCTCGTCCTCCAATTCCCTGACCGATATCGAGCTCTCTTTTGCTGGATGTTGGTCACTCGTTGTCATCTTTTCGAGTTGAAGTCGAAGCTTTTCATTTTCTTCTTTCAAAGAAGCATTTTCTTCTTTTAGCTCTTCAATATCGTTCTTCGTGCTCATCCTGATTCTCGTGTTACATAAGGTATAAGGTGTTTTGAAAAAACAACTAGAAATGTAGGGAAAATCCTATAATGGTAACAAAAAGGGTTCTAAAGCAATAACTTGAAATCGAAACACTTTGTGAAAAAAATAAGTGAAAAAAAAAAAACAATACAGTAATATGAATGCAAAAGGTGAAAGCAAAGTAAAATATTTTCTTTTCGCAACATTTTGCTAACTAACATCGAAACTTTCCAAGAGTAAGAACTGCAATATAGACACATCCTTATTCGTATACAATTTTTTTCTTCCTCTGTTTTTCCCACACAACACATAAAAACTTACCAATATCAGCAATAATATTCTACCTCATTAATCGATACCAATCTACAACCATTGTTTGTTTGAAGTAAAAACATCAACGTCATTATTCTTAGAAATGATTGCATCAGCACATTTTGAAATTTACGTCACCAATAGTTACGATAATCCACTTAGGGCATGAAACCATTTGTTTTGTTAATTCAAATATGTTCGATATTTCAAAAAAAAGAACAGTCCTTGGAAATCATATATCTGGTTTTTGCAAAACGAGAAAATCGCCGATAAGTTTGAAATGAAATACCAAAAAATTACGGAAAGCACCCCCAAATGGTAGGCTGCACTCACTTAAAAGAAATGGCACCAATGGTGTAATTTTGCAAAGGCTTAGGACGAAGATCTACGCAGTATTGACTTAGAGGCTCAATCTTGCACAGTACTTTAAAATTTCAAAGTTACATTTCATAAATTATGAATCATATATATTTGTAATCTACTTTTCTAGCATGTATATAAATGAATGTTATTTACAAAACAAGTGTATTTACAAGACAAAGAAATGACAAATTGTTCATCGTGGTTTACTTCACCACTCATATTCGGAGGTGCTTGCGTCACTGAAAACAGAAGAAGAACGAAAGATAAAGATGAATGTTTAGAGCTTCTATGGTTTCTGGAAACGTATGTTTTCGTTTAGGACTGAAGACCTTTCAACGACCAGGTGGATAAAAACAGAGCAAGAGAAGCCGGTTGACTGAAAGAAAGGAAAAAAAACATACTCCAAACGCACTTCATCTTCATCATTTGAGAGTGGAATGTCGAAGTCGTCTTCGTAACCATCATTCCCCTATGGAAAAAGAAAAGATAATAATGAAGATAATTAAAGCTCCACCCAACAGTATGTATAGGAAACGCAGAGGTGCTTAGGCATGAAAGATTTGTAAAATATGATTAGTTACCTTTTCCTCTTGTTTCTTCTCGTCGTGTGTAGCAGAGAGGTCGTTGGTTGTGCTTTTGTTCTTTTGTTGCATGACCATCTGAAGGTAATGGTCCATCACATTGTTCTCCTCTTTCTTCTCCTCTTCATGCTCTCCATGGTCGTCGTTTATGGAAAGTGATTTCACACTACTGTCTTCGGTGACACTCTCCGTTCTCAGTAAGTCCTTCTCTTTCATGGAACCTCCATCATCTTTACTGGAAGAAATGTCACTCTTCACTTCGTCTCTTTCAGGAGTCTCCTGTAAACCCAACACTAAACCTTTAGCTGGTGTAAAAAAGACATCTTCTTCTTGAGGGTGAACACGTTTATCGGGGCTGTCGAAAGTTTCAATGCTCGTTTCTTTCAATCCGTATTCGCGCTCAACGGAGGTCGTTTTGTTAGGCACCGTTGTGCTTGCAATCACTTTCGATTGGTCGGTATGTTTGGATGATTCCGCAGACACGTCTGTCTGTTCATCCTGTTCCGGCTCCGATTGTTCAAAAATCGTGTTAATTTCGGTGTCACCGAGAGGGTATTGTGTGAGATTGGTACGTGTGTCGTATATGTGTTGTGTGTGGATATTGGTAGTGTCTGTTAAAGGATGTTGTGTCAGCGATTGACATGTTGCGATGGTGACCGGTCGTTGATCTGTTGTTTCGTTTACCGTCCTCGTGACACGTGATCTGTCGTGTCTGCAAAGTCAAGATACATACAAAGTAAAAGATACCTATCATGATTGACTTTAATAATAATAAACAATGCAGGCAAGAAACTGTAAAAGAGATAAGAGACCATACCTTGGCTGACTTTGTTGAGGGACAAGTGACAACCCAAACGACGGAGCACCGCCACCCCCTTCTACAGCACTTTGACCACCAGGCGTTTGCGTTGATGATAGTGGTAGCAAGGTCCCATTTCCACTGTTGTGCGCTGGAAAGGAAATAATGTTGAATGAAATGTAAGCATTTATTGAGAATTGAATATTATGGTCTACTATGGCCTATCGTTGTTTACAAATACATTTCTCTGTTAACTTATAATTTTGGCATAAACTTTGCTCCGTGAAATGGTAAGAAAATTTTACAAATCTAAACATTATACTGGTTGTTATTTTGTTAGAAGGTTTAATGGAGCTTTCATCGCGAATTTCCAAGGTTCTGGTGATATCAGTACTGTTGAAGGTACTGGTGCTTCTTCGTTGCACGAATGGGTCGAAGTGAACACGTGACGTGCTCTTCGCTTCTTGTTTTTGTCGTTCTTTGAAGTCATTGTATGATTGCTCTAAGCACTAAAACATGAACAAAACATCTTGTGAGATACATGAAAAGACAAAACAGTGATTCGCAAAGTTCGGTCTAGAATTCTTGCTGGTCAACCTAACTATGTCCAGAACATTGGTATTTGAAATTTATGGAATTGTTTTTGAAGCTAATTGCTCTAGTTAACGAGCAATATTCAATAATTTTGAATTTATGGCGAAACATTAAGTGCTTTTTTTGAAGAATTGATTGATTGATTGATTGATTGATTGGTTAAATTTCAATAAATCTTGCACACCTTTGCTTCTCTTTCGAGTTTCTCCAGGACATCTTCCTCGCTTTCACTCTTTTGTTCTTCCGGTTGCTGTGGAAACCTATTTTCTTTATTGTTGCTATGGTAATGTATGATGTCATCTTCTGTCCAAGAAGGACGTTTGATCGGTGTTTTTTGGTGGTTCCGTGATGAAGGATTTGTGTTCCTGAAAATATCATTGACATCTTTTATTAATTTCATCAACAGCCAATGTTTGAAGAACGTGACTATTGAATCGAATTTTTTACGAAGATTTCATGATAAGCCAATGTTCAATCAATAGTGTTCTTAAAAAGTAGAGTACGAGGAGTAAAGAAAACTTACTGTCTAGCTTTAGAGACTTTTTGTTGTGCTTGCAGACGTTGTAGTTTGTCTTTCTCTGTTCAAATCAAAATCAATTTAATTTACTTTACTTTTACCGAAATTTTCCTCAGATTCTTGGTTCTAGACTTGGATCTACCTCGAAACCCATATTTGATGTATTTTTATGAATTATATTATATTGCTGTTGTCAAAATGAAGTCAAATCTATTTGAATACAGTCACAGCAAGTTCGTCTCGGACGTAAAAGAAAAGGGACTGGTGGTTTTCTTTAAGAGCTTCAAGACATAAAAAAATATAACCTTCTCACCTTGACGTGCCAAACTTAAAGCAACGCGCAACTCATCCACCTCACGTAGAGTTTCTCGTTGTGAAAGCAAAAGCTCTTCATTTAGTTTCTTCAAATCCTCATTCTTTGCAACCTGAAGGTAGAGAATGAGAAATTGAGACTTATAAGTTTATTCAAAGACTTTAATTTCTTTTTTTCTTTCTCGTTATATCGTGAGGCAGGAGCGTTATTATCTTCGGAAACAGTTGTTCGGGAAATTGTTCGGGAGGAATATGTCATTGGGCGATGGCCCTGGTACGAGTTATAGGGATGATTAATTAATCGGTTCAGCCATACCTCAACCTGGTATTTATCTTGCATTGAATAATATTTCTCCCGAAAGAATCCATCTGCGTTGTGGTCTTTCACTTTCTCCTACAAAAAGAATCGGTTGAGAGAAGTTTGAGCGACGAATCAGAAGATTTGTGTAATTCGGTGAAATGTGAGACGTCACGTGATGAAGACCTACCAGCTCCTCTGTGCGTGAAATCTTCTTCATCAAATCTTTCATTCGTTTTTGGTGTTCTGAAAGTCAAAGTCGTAAAAATTGCTTTAAAAGTCTAAATCTCCAGAAGAAACTATTTCACGGAAAACCAACTCGCAATACCTGCTTTTTATATTTTCTAGGTCCAAGTTAGATGTTTCATCCCGGTAGCTCCTATTATATTACATACTTCCTCCCACTCGAGTAGCTTTCTTTTCCAAGGGATGATTTCAGAGTCGGATTTCAAATAATGCATATCAATTTGCTTTACCTTTTTCTTTTTGTGCCTTCTCCATGTTTACATTGTCAAAATTTCTGAAAAAAGAAAGACATTGAAGACTTTGTCCACTCAAAGAGAACAGTCACCCTCTGATAAATACAAGACAATGAAAGCATACGTATACCGTTTTTTCTCCAGAAAAAAACAAGTAAAACTTAACACATAAGGCCCCTGATTATAAGAAAAGCGAGAAAAAATCAAGAGAGTCCCGTTTTGGGAATTTAGAGTAGATTTTTTGTGTGAAAAGAGTTTATTTTCTCTACCAAGAGCATTTTGAATTAAATAGTCTGAAGCCTACCATCCCAAAAATACTCAGTCCTCTCAGAAGGAATACAGTAGATAACTTTTTCTCCCGGGCTCCCTAAAATCAGATTTTTGCCAAATTCTTTTTTAGAGAAGTTAAAATCTCTATCGCATATCGACAAAAAGGGCTGAAGGCACTATAGGGTGTCCGGAAAAAAAGTATCGAGTCGTACCACTTCTATAGAAAAAAGTTCTGGTGTGTGTTTCACTAAATTTGCAATGTTTATCAAAGTTTCTCTCATATTAATTGTCATGAGACATCTTTTATGAATAACTTTTACAAAAAAAACAATTCTCAATAACTTTAACGTCATGAAAATTGTAAAGAAAGTTAATTCTTTTTAATCATAATGACTGTTGTAAAAACAATTATTGTGTTGGTATATATTTCCTTACATTTTCTTTAGCACACGCAACAACTTTCTACTCAGAACCATGTTCGAACTCGATACTTTTTTTCTTCCTGTGCATGTACCTACTAACCTTTGTAACAAAGCCATATCTCGTTCCAGAAGTTTATTCAAATTACAAACTTCTTCATAATTCGTCAACTAAGAATCATAAAAAAATTTGAGATTAGATACTGTAACAGGGTTAGTGATCATTTCCCTTATTCGTAACTTTCTACTTCCATTAGATATTTCGAAGAACAAGTCACTTTGGGTAAGCCGTGCGAGATATCCATTCTTCAATCATAGGGTTTCAGTAGGGTCTTGGGTTAAATTAGCTAAACAATAGAAGGGAGAAAACAAATAAATTGAAAAATGTACCTTTTGACATCGTTCAGTTAAAATTGCGATTTTGTTGCTCATGCTACCAATGGTCTCTTTTGATGCCAAAAGTTCATACTGACAGAAAAAAAACAATCAAGAGTTACTTGTTAACCTTTTTAAAGCAGTTTTATTTTCATTGCACAATTATATTATTTTCAAAAATCTCTGGTACCTGTTTTTCCTCCACCAAGCTTCTGAATTTTTCAGCTTCCTTTTTCCATCCCAAATGAAGATCTTTTTGTGCTTCAAAGTTCACTTTGTCCTCTAGATAATATGAAATGGTTTCAATGAAATTGTATGAAGTGGCTATTAAAAATAGGAAAAAGAAAATGCCACCACAGGACCAAATATTTTTCCAGGGTAAAAAAAAAAAACGTTTTCAAGGTTTAAACAAAAGAGAAAGGCCTGGGAAATGCCAAGGTACCCCACACACAAAGGAATGGACTGTTCCATGTGAACACGGACACGAGAGTAATTTGTACCTTTAAATTTCAATTCTTGTTTTTGCAGTTTTTCATGCTGATTCCTCTCTACCATTTGAAGGTCATACTTCATTCTGAAAAGATAAAGTATCGACCGATAAGATTTTGGAGATTTTGAAAAGACTTCAAACGGTGGTGTTAGAATATGGTTTAAGAATTTCAGATGCCTAACAAGCCATCTCTTAAAGAGATGCGACATCCCAAAAGTTGAAAGACCCGACTCTAGCCAAATGCCTATGTTTACCTGAGTACCGTAAAAGTATGATAAAAGAAAAACAAACTTGATGATTTCATTTTGCAGTCGTTCTTCGTATCTTCGCTCAAGATCTTTCATACTTTCTTCTTTATACTTCAATTGTTCTCTTCGTGATCGCAAATTCTCCTCCTCCATATTCAAACTCCTAAAAAAAGTTTTGCTACTCAGTCAACCTTTTTTGTTATTATGGGACGATTCTGATTTTTTCAAATTGAGAGTTAGGTACATTTGGGGAAAGTACTTAGCAAAAAATATTTACTTTAAGGCGAGTTCATTGTTCTTTTCCAGTTGATTTTCACGATCTTTCAACCTTTGTAAATCAGAGAGTACTTTCTGTCGCTTGTCGTACGCCTCTTTTTCAGCATTCTAAAAAAAAGACATAAATTGAAATATGATTTAACGCAGTAAAATAACATCAACGCATAAGCTAAAAAGAATTTGAGGTCATAGAGCCATGGTAATAATAAGCTCGACCATTAGTTTGCCTTCAATTCCAGCAATATGGGTGATAAAAAAAGACAAATCAAAAAATATATATTTTCATAAAAGCAACCGCGATTTCGGGAGGACAGGAACTGCTTAGTATTCTAGCAGCAAAAACAATCCATAAAATAAACCAGCTGCGCTGGAAGGTCGCCTAAATGGAATAGCTTTTTAAAGAGCTTAAAAGTTTGAAAAAAGTAAAAGACGAAAAGCTTAACAGTGTAACACGTGATTTGCGAATGTGCAAAATTGTTAAAAAGCAACGTGCTTTTATGATATTATTTTTGTCATCCCTAAAATCTTAAAGGTTTTCAGAAAGTTATCATTTTTTAAAACTGACATTACAATCATGGACAAAAGGTTTGTAGACTTCTGCAATATTTGCAAAATACTTCAATATCGATCAAAGACAAGTTCCCAAGAGGTTCTGGGTGCTTTCCAAACCCATCCAAAGTCTTTCAAAGTCACCCCCTGCAGTCTAACCACAAGGGCTTGATTAACTGGCTTACACCAGTATCAAAACGCTAATTTTTTGCTTGTGGTTCCCTCAAAAGCAATTCAAAAGCAATGCAACGACTTCAAAAGTGTTTTTCTTAACTTCCCTCCCTTTTCAGACACATTGAAGAGTCATTTTGCTCTATTTGTCATCATTTGTCTACAACCTTTTGTCCATGATTGTAGGGATATAGATGAAAATAGCCTAAATTTCTTCTGAAGGGATAAAAAAAACCGTTTCAGTTAAGGACACATTCAAGTTATAGGGTTTGAGTTTGAAGAAGGTCACTTAATCATATCATGTTTAACTTATATTAATGAATGTTTCTTGTTTGTACAATAAAAAATTGTTGCTAGAAAGTTTCAATAAATTATTATAGTAAATCTAATGATACAGTTAAAAGTATTCTTAACAAAAGTAAAGATTTTGGAGGGAATTTAATATGGCTGCGAGCTTTGAAAAATTAAATTTGACGGGAAGTTATTTGCCTTTAAATAGATAACATTTGATCCAAATTACATGTGGATGATTTTGGCCCAATCCACCAAATTAAATTCCCACTAAATTTAATTTTCAAGTTAACCACCAAATTAAAAGGACCCTCCCGGTGCTCCGGAAACTTCTGGAGTTTTCCAGAGCAGCTAAAAAAAACACTATTATCATCTCTGGAAAGTTACTCTTAACACAGCTCCAGAGTTCCAGTGTAGATCAATTGCCGAAATACGAGAAAAACGACACTTTTTGCTCCGGACGTTTCTGGAGTGCCGGGAGGGTCTTAAATTAAATTCCCTCTGAAAAAACTTTTTCGGCCATCCGCCAAATTAAATTCCTGCCAAAATTTCTTCTTTAAATGTAGGTGCGATGTCACGTTGTGTAATCAAAACTGCAGTAAATATCTTGATAACTCCATGTTTCAATGGATGCAAGGGGAACAGCAATAATAATCAAAAGGGCCATTCCAGAGAAAGGATACGTAACGTCAATCTCATTTTTGACTAAATGCCAGTAGTCCCCTACATAGAGACTGTTGTTCAGCCAGGCATAGACTCCAATAATTTCAGTTGACAACTGGACAATATCTTGAAATGGCCCAAAAATTGTGCCCGAAATAAAAGAAATAAACTGGCTGCCAAACAGCCGACAGTTGTGTATGTTTGTTCAAGAAATTTTAAGTCAATACTTGCAATGGTTACACTTGTCTTGGAACGGTGAATCGTCAATCAAATCTTGCTTTAGCGTTTAGGTGATAAATGTTCTTTTGCTTCACTTTAAATCTGCTAATTGTAGCTAAGGTACATTGGTTAGGTTGCCATATATGCAGTGATTGATCTTGGTTGGGACATGCTATCAACTGTTATCATAGATTTCGAGTAATTGAAACAATAATTAAACTTTTTGTTATCTAGTCTATCTTATTTTTCTTGTCAACACAAACTCAAACACATCCATCTTCCAAAACCAAATGTTTTAACATCTCAAAAGTGATTCTAGTGAAAGGAGGTTTGTTTTCAACAACATCACCAGTGTGGTAGTTTGAATGGAATAATATCAATGAAGAACCATAAATTTCAATTTCAATTTTGAAGAATCCTTATTGTAGTTGTAGATTTAAAATCTACATCAAGAATTATCTGCTGTTTGCACTTGCAGTAGAAACTTTTGACAAACTTTCACCATAATTATCTCCGTTATTTAGATTTCATAAAACAAGTGCGCTAACTACTACGGAGCTAATTAGAATCTATACACCGCAAATACTGTCCGATAAGTTTGCGTGGCGTAATATAACAGAGATAAAACGGCTTATGCAAGAATTTACGCGGGAAATAATTTCCCGATTCACCGAACATTTAATTCCGAATCGGGCGACCAAACTTTCACAAAAAAAGTCTTATGGAGAAAACACCGAATTTAAAGGTCTCCTTCACTTGCGTGAGGCGACCAATTATAACATATTTATTCTTATCCGATCAAGGCTTATCATTTTCTAGAGTTAGATTATAAAGAAGCTTTTCCTTAAGAAATAGTAAAAACTTTGGCTGGTTTCGAGCCTTAGCAACCTGGTTGCTTACAAACTTTACAACAAAATATGTAAGAACTCACCTGTCGCTGTTCGTGACGACTCCTTTCCCAATCTTTCTCTTTGTTTTCCAAGTTGACAAGTTGCTTTTTATAAGTTGCCTCGTACTAAAATAATCATCCAAAAATGAATCAAGGGAATTATCGAAATCTAAAGTAACTAATAAATACAACGGAATTATTGAATATAGAAAGTTCCCTTCTTTGCGTAATAATCTTTTTCTCACATGTTCTTTCATTTTGTTGAGTTGTTTGTCATGTTTTTCTCTTTCTTCCAATCGCATCATTGAAAGTTGTGTCGATTTAAACCGGTCCATCTAAGAGACAAATATTAATTAAGTAGAACGTTTGACGACCAGATGATGAACAAAATACTGTATATTTTATTTTAAAAATGTCGAAGAGGTAATTTCTGAAAATTTAAATATCTACGCAAACCTCTATTTTGAATTCTTTTTTCTTTTGTAATTCATATCTCTTTTGATGTTCTAAAAGCTTTGCTTCCAGAGATCCGCTTTCTCTCAAATGTGATTTCTTTTGCAATGCCATTTCAACTTCTCTCAATTTGTACTCTATTGGTAGAAATGGTGACTTGTTGTAGAAAGTGTGACAGATTATCGGGCATAGTTTAATGGATCTAATGAATAACGGCTAAACGATAACTCTTACCGAGGGTTGAGACAACTTCTTCTGTTTGTGTGGAGCAATCAGTGTTGGAATGTGAAAGTCCGGTGGACAGTTGTCTCAAGAAGGAATACAAAAAACCTGAAATAATAGAAAAATAGAACATATCAAGAGTTCTTCAAAAAATATTATGTTCACGAGTTGACACATTCTCACAAAATTTCTATTCAAGGTAACCTTTAGACATTAACCTTTTACCTCAAATATTGAAATATTGCTCAAATTATTTTCACATTTGAATCGACTTACTTTCCTGACTTATTTGATCATCACAACTTTGTATCTAATATGGAAAAGTTTGAAATTATTCTTACAATATCACAAAAATGTTCTTCTGTTGTTGTAGCAGAATTTATAAGAGGTTACACTAAAATCATTTTAAAAAAACATAACACCAGTACGTACTAGTCTTTGATATAAAAGTGATTCTGGATGAACATTCAACATTTGTAATAAATCATATACACTCCATTTCTAAAAAAAGGAAAGCAAAACTTAAAAAGTTAAACCAAGTTTATGTTGTTAGCATCAAGACTTTCATTTAGGGTGAATAAAATTAAATTTCCATACAGGGGGGGGGGGTGGACGAACCTTTTCGAGTCAAAAAATAATTTTTGAAAATGTGTGGATACCCCCTGGAAAATGGCAAAATTTGCAAAAAGACCCTTGGAAAATTTATTTTTATACCTTAAAGTGATGGTGGACCAACTGAAATCAGTCTTTAACCCCTGGAAATTTTAAAATATTTCTATTACCTCCTAGAAAAATGAAAAACACTCTTTTAGACCCCCTGGAAATTCTGCTTCAATTACCCCCTGGAAATATTCGCTCACGCCCCTGTATGGATATAAAATGGAATGGCCCATTTAGGGTGAATAAAATTAAGATAATTACAATGAATGGAACTGATTCAATCATACCTTCTCTGAATTTGTAGAGCTTTCTGATAGAAAAACAGAAAGGGAATAATCGTATTTAGAATAATGAAGATGATTCAAGACCAGGTGATTTGAAATCTGTTGAACAAGAGTATGGTTGGATTGGTTAGTTTCTTTGGGTTGTCCATCAGAATGAAGTTTGGCTTGAAGTTCTAAAGCCAGACGATTTCGCAGTTGACTCTAGGAGAAAAAAAATAGATTAGTTAAAAAAAGTAAAAAAAAGTTGAGCCCAGAAGCATGAATCTAACTTTGAAAGTTCTTTAAATAAACTGTACCTTGACAGACTGTAGCATTCCTTTATTTCGAAATGAATGAAAGAGCTTAGATCTTAGTTCCATAGAAGTCATTTCTGAATCCTCTTGATGCGATGATCCTTTTGATCTTGAGGATGACATTTCTTTTGTTGATATTATGACTGTAAAGATTAGGCAAAGTTATAGATAATGAGTCAGTGAAAAATGCTATTTAAACAAGTTTATGAAAAGTGTGCAAAGTCAACAATCATAGATTTCAAGAGGGGATACATCCCCTGGATGCTAACCCAAAGTTGGAATGAGGGTGTTGTTAACATATCTTTATGTTTATTATAAGACTTTCCAGACATCTTCGGTTTGCAGGCTTATGCTAAATTCCAGACATTTCCAGCAAACGTAATAACCTTGATTGTATAGTCAGTTCTTATAATTGCTCTAAAAGCTTTGATAACAATACAAACAATAAAAGATCGATGAGAATAGCTGTAAGTAAGCAAAGGGATTGTTCCCCAATCTTGTAGATTTTCTTGAAAAAAGAAATTAAACAGGTTTCAAGTTCCGAGGGTTCACCTTGAGAAAAATTATTAAAAATTAGTCATTGCTGCCATTTTTTTGTCTGTCTTCAATTTTGTCTTTGTCTGTCAAAACAAATTGCATGCTTTATTAAAATACCATCATATTAATTCTATCTCTAAAGAAGGGTGTCAAAATTGAAAGAGGGATGTTGACATTATACCAACTCATTGTATTGTGTAGGTAAAAGTAGGGATTAGATGAAGTTTAGTTTACCAGCATTAAAGGGGTCATTCAAAAATCGATTTTAGGTTAGAAAAATGTCGTCGTTGCTTTTTTTAACTCCTTTAGAGCTTTAGGATAAGTGGCCGCCAATATGCCATTTGAAAATCAGATAAGAGTGAGAGGGTATAAAAAGTAAAAAATCATTCGATTGCGTTCAATTGATTCTGCGTTCAATTTGTTTGGTTGACATCCGTCTGGACAACAAGATTATGGTCAACAGCTAGGATGGTTGTGTGGGTGAACGCAACAGTCTTTTGAATAACTAATTACTCCAGCAGAAATTCTTTTAATGATAACGTCATCCTATCGATTTGTCTTTTATAACACAGCAGTTACCTAGGCCAGACGGTTCTAATCAATAAATTCGATTATCGAAGTAATCGATAATGATAATCGATGTTTACAATAGAACGACCACTTATCGATTAAACAATCAAATCTCGAGTACCAAAATTTCAAAAACTTCACTTTCATAACAACCCTCGAAGACTCAACAACCGTTCGAGTACTTTGATTGTTATTGATCACTTTTATTACTATTGATAAATTCAATAAAAAATTTCTCATAAAACTGTTCCCTTGATCTCCCGAATTCAGTGGCCTACCAAAGTATAAAAAGAAGCGCCATCCATAAGATTGACCCCCATTAATTTTTCCGCCATTTTGTGTGCGCATTCGCCCCAAGTTTCCTCGTGTAACTCACATCCTGCATTTTGATTGGTTCAGGAAAATAGCTTGAATTTTTCAAATCAAATACGTTTTCCGTGGCAAGTCTGAGTTTGGATAGCTCGCCTAAACGCAGTCAGGACTTCCTTTCACTTTATTGATATTACGCGAACGACAGTGCGTGCTAAATTAATTTGGTTTCGCTTTCGATTTCAAGCAAAGGTCTTAGCAACAGTACGCGCGTACATAGCAACAGGGCTGGATAGAAAAATCTAAACATAGAATTAAAAAAAATACCGATCATCGTATAGAGCAATAAAAAATACCCCCTTTCTATGTTTAGTTTGTTCTACCTTGGATTATAACTGAAAAGATCTTCAAATAAATTTTGTCCGCCATCAGTCCGCATGGTAATCTTTGCCTGCTTCAATTCTTAGATAATGAGTAAAAAAGGTGCACTTAACTAAGTCGTGCGGGTGGGGAATAAATTTATGTTTACTTATCTTGTATATTTTAGTGGTATTTATCCAATGAAAAGGATGTTGACAAAATATGCACGGCGCTGACGAAATAAGCACGGCATTGATTATGACATCATTAAATATGTCAATATCGATTCAACCCCCGTTAAAGAAAATGCTTACTTGTGTAGGTGTTCGAGCAAAGTGCTCAGGTAAGATTCTTGGGAAAAAGAATCTCAGCAGATATTTTTCATGTCAAGTATTGAATTTAAATTAGCTCTCCTGCACCCAGCATATCCATGAATTTGGGGTTCATCCGGGATCGACTTTAAGTGAGTGTCAAGGGCATTTTTAAATTTTTCAGTTGAAGTGTTTTTTAAGTTTCTTGTGCTCTTTGGCATTGCATTGAATAGTTTTGCACCTTGTACAGAAAGAGTGCAATCTCTAAGCTTGGATGTTTGATTCTTGGAGATAGACAGTTCAAGGCTCGAAATAACGATTTCAAGTGGGTCGGACAAAATGTCCGATCAGGGTTGCTTTAGCTTGAAAATTATGATTTTTGGGTCGGACATGAAGCCATTTGGGTCGGACAATGTCCGTTGTCCAACCGTTATTTCGAGCCCTGACAGTTGGCATTCGTAAGCTTTTATACTGCTATTCACGTTAGGTACTATCCCTTCTAACACCTTCCAAACATAGATGATGCGATAGCGCTCCCTTCTCCTTTGAAGGGAATAGATTTTGGATTGCTTGAGACACTCCCAATAATTGTTTGAGGTGCCTTTTATCCTTCTTGGAAAGGATTTTTTAATGTCTTCAAGTCTCTGAATGAGACGATTTGAGGAGTGATGGCCAAGTGGTCAAAGGCATCAGCATCTCAAACCAGGGATTCGAGGTTCGAATCCCCGCTCTTTCCAATGTTCCGTTCAGTTCATAGATAGCCAAGCCGACTGGCCGTGGACCCCGTGAATACAATTGAAAGACTGTCTAAAAGTCCTAGATTATTGGGCTATCCACGTGAAATACCGACTATATCCATCTATCTATCTACTAACAGTATTTGGACTCCATATAACGGAACAATATTATATAAAATATATAAAATTCGGTTAGTGTAAAACACAGGTCACAGGTCACAGGTCACAGGTCACAGGTCACGGGTCACGGGTCACAGGTCATACAAATTACAGACCGGAAAACTGTAACACACTCGTAACATACAACTCATAACATAAGTTCCTGAAGATATTATATGTAATGGTATATCAAAATATGTTATTTAGAAGACTTAAACGACAAATCATAAACCCCAAATATTGACAACAAATGACACTTAAATTATGTAAATAATGACGTTATCTCAAAGTATGAGGTTTTGTCCAACAATTAACATCAAAATATTTTTCATGCATAATAGGATGCTAACGCTGCAAGTGGATATATATTGACAGGTTTTGAAAACATTAAATACTCCAAGAGAGCTGTTTTAGAGATATGAAAATAGTGACGTCATTTTATCAAAAATACAAAGCAGGGGAGAAAAATATTGAAACATTTATGAAATATAATTCCATTGATGCTATTTTCATCAATTCTTGTTATCATACCCAAGGTGATGCATGAGATAAAATGAGATATGACAAAGTGATTGTGTAATAGCTATTTTCCTGTTAGGGGCAGTTTAAAGCAAAAGGTGAGATCAATGTTTTTTAATACGTATTCTTTGTATTTAACATACGTAACATGCATATAACATTGAAAAGATAATTTTTATTACATGTGTGATATAGGTGTAATATATAATACAAGTATTACAGGTCCGTGTTATACACAGCATAAAACACAAAAGCACGTGGTAAGTACGTGGATAGATTTTCTGCTTTAAAATAGTTCTAGATCAATAAAATACCTTTGGAATTATATTTTTGACATTAACAACTGTTTTTCAAACATTTTCTTTGTGTTTTACAGTACTTGAAGCTGACCTGTCAACACTGACCTGTGACCTGTGACCGGTGACCTGTGACCTGCGTTTTACACTAACCGCGGCTTGCGAAAAAGGTGGGCGAAATTGCAGGGGGGTTTTGGGGGTGTGCTGTAAGCCCCCAAAAGCCCAGAGATTTTGATCTTCTCATGCCTAAAAGTTGCTCAAAATTTTTAGAAAAAGAGAAACGAAAAACGAAACTATGTTGTTAAAAAGAAACTATCATTTTTATACGTCCAGAAAAGACGAGTTACAGTAAACGAGTTATAAATACTGTTTTATCAAAAAGTCGAGTAAGGAAGAGTTTGTACCTCGAGCTTAGAAGAAAAAAAGTGTGCTTTATTAAGAAGTGCCAAAGAGGCCATTTTCAAAGTGTCTATACCTCCTTTTCAACAAACGACCCTTTTTCAAAATGGGGCCGGACCCTTCTTGCATCTTGGCGAGGAGGGGGGCTCGAGCCAGGGGGTACTAGGGTTGCGAGCTGACGGGGGGTGCCGCCCGACTTTCAAACTTTGGACCCTTACCGGGACTAAAAAGGAGAAAACAAAGTAAAATTTTGGGAATTTTACGACCCTTTGCGGGACAAATTTGACCAATTTTGATCAAATTCCGACCCTTAGTGGGATTGAAATTTGATTTTCAGATTTGGAAGTCCAAAAAAGGTACCCTTAAGGGCGGCACATACCGTACCCTCCATTTGCCTAAGTACCTCCCACGGGGGGGGGGATAGAGCACATCCCAGCACCCATTTTGCATGTACCACTCCCCACCTCGGGCGGGCGGACAGGTGATTCTTCAGTAACCAAATTAGGTAAAATACGGACCAGACAGTAAAACCCGACCCACGTGACTGAATGACTTATTAAAATTTTGACTTTTTGGCTACTTCAGAGAAAAGCACGCTTTTTTTCTTACACAACAAGCCCGAGTTACAACTCTTCCTTACTCGGCTTTTTTATAAAACCGTATTTATAACTCATTTACTGGACCTTTTCTGGACGTAAGTTTCCGACGAACTGAGATAGTTTCAGTTAAATAAATATGATATTTTCTTTTTAAATAAGATAGTTTAGTTTTAAATGAGATGGTTTTGTTTTAAGGGAAATAGTATCCCCTGAATGAAACAAAGTTTCTTTTTAAACGAGATAGTTTCGTTTTAAATGAGATATATAGTTTCGTTTTAAATGAGATAGTTTCTCCTGAAATGAACTTTAGTTTCTTTTTAAGGGAAATAGTATCCCCTGAATGCCACATAGTTGCTTTTTAAACGAGATACAGAAACAGCTCTCTTGGAGTATTTTGTTGTCTTCAAAACCTGTCGATCTATATCCACTTGTCAGCTTGTAGTGTCAGCATCCTATTATGCATGAAGAATATTTTATTGTTAACTGGTGTACAAAACCTCATACTTTGAGATAACATCATTATTTACAAAATTTAAGTGTCATTTGTTGTCAATGTTTGGTGGGGTTGATGATTTGTCGTAAAAAGTCTTCTAAATAACATATTTTGATATTACATTTCCATTACATATAATATTTTCATGAACTTATGTTATGAGTTGTATGTTATGAGTTGTATGTTACGAGTGCGTTACAGTTTTCCGGTCTGTAATTTGTATGACCTGTGACCTGTGACCTGTGTTTTACACTAACCACGCAAGCCGAACTTCTTTTTGCGTGCAGCTCACTTTAATCAAATAACAATTCGGCATGGACCTTTGCATCGTTAGGACCCTGCCGACGCACCGGACTTAACGAACACCGGACACGCTAAAGTCCGGTGTAAAATGAGAATTTTTTTCACCACCGGACAATCTCTACACCGGACTTAAGGAAGTCGAATATGTCCGGTGTCGGAGAAGGATATTTTTTTCCACCGGACAATCAAAACACCGAACATGACCAGTCCGGTGCGTCCAGTGTTTCTTAATTTTTTGTTTCATGAATGTTCGGCGTCCAAAATTCCCTGTATGCAACACCGGACTGACACCGGACTTATTGTGTCTAGTGCTAGTGGTGTAGCGAATAAGACATTTGGCTAAAGCTTCAGATGCATCCGGCTGGACTTAGAATTTTTTTCAAGTTGAATAGTGACCAAAGGGGGTCTCGAACCGGGAACCTATAGTTTCCGTATCCAATGCCCTATCCACTGGGCCAAACCGGCTGCCGAAAATTCGTTATTTGGGGTTACTTATACGAAGGTCTTAGTACTATATATAAATAAGTCTGACTGACGAGTTAGGCTAACTGTTATGATCGCCATTACTCCAAAGAAGCCACCACTGCTGTTCCCCTCAGGCAAAATTGTCGATTCTGTAGAGGTCACGAAATTGCCGAGTACAGACGTCGAAAAAAAAAATTCAAAATGGCTGCCGAGCGAGCACTGACAAAAACAAAAAATCAGGAGTTTTCAATTGCCTACTACAGCAGAATAAGACAGAGAAATGCAGTAAAATAAAAAGTAAAAGAACCTTGAACCTTTTGTTTGTCAAAATAAAGAAAATATTATAGCGCTGCAGTAATGTTTATATTCAGAAATAAATCCATTTTCCACCAGACTTACAACAACCACCAGCAAGGTTTCAAACCACGCTGCGGCATTACTGGCAATGAATTCTGACTTAAAAAATGTTGGCCCAGTTCCCTGGAAAGGGTATGATTACACTTCCAAATGACTTTTCTTTACAATAACATTTGTCTTCTCACAAATCCAAAAAGATAGGCTATAAAACCAACACGGGGGTCAATTCTTTTCACAACAAACCGTCAGATCAAACCTTATAAAGATCAACCATGTAAATGTCACTTGTTTTTGTGATATTTGAATAATATTAAAACCTTTTTGCCTATACATGGTTCTTCAAAACCATTTCCCTTTCCCGCAGCAGGCTTTAAAGTTCATGTTGACCCCCGTCTTTTTTTGCGCGGTAATCTAGAAAGGCCTTTAGTGCGGTATAAACAAATGATTTCATTGGTTTAAAAAAGTCAAAACATCAAGCTATATCACGTGATCAGAATCATGATCGGAGTGAACGGAAGCCGTGGTCATACGTCATATGATATTTTTGCGCGTTTTAATTCGGCAAAGTTTAGTAAACTCGACCACGTATCAATATTTTGATTTTTCAAGCGGGGATTTCTGTAGAATGATAAAATATGGCTTGGCTGGAATGGACACCATAACAGCAGTGCCACCACACGTGTGCACCGCCGGGTGGGTGCACCGCCGGCCGGGTGAGGGGTTAGGGATGTGCACCAGGGTGGCTTCGCCACCCTGGTGCAAATCCCTAACCCTATGCTACGCGCTACGCCAGGCCGGATGCATCTGAAGCATTAGTCGAAAGTCGAATAAGGATACTTTTTGCGTCGGCAGGGTCCTGCATCGTTTCCATACTGGGCAATAGGAAGGTCAGAATGAATGATTGACAAATAACTTTTTCCTTCTCTAAATGATATCCTGTTCTCTTTCCCAAAACATGCACTGCAAACCTGGCTAATCTCTAAATTATTTTATACCTACCTCTGGCTCTGAAAGATTGTGAAAACCTGCTATTTTGCCGCCATGTTTGATATGAATATTTACGCATCTTGTGAACTGAGTTTATTTTGATAGACCAAGCTAGCAATCAAGCGTAAACAAGCCTCTGGATCTGTTACTCCTTTGGAAATTTTATAACAGGCTAGATATTTTAAGGATTTTAGTTTGAACTTGGTGCGAGTTGCGTTTTATCAGGAAATAAATTTTCTGTTCACTGTTAGCACAACAACAAACACACAGGCAAGAAAAAAGTGACAAAACTATTGACTATGGCTTGTGAAGATGAAATATTGCATTTTTAGACACAATCATTTATCATATGGCGACTGATGGCCGATATTGACATAATAGAGGATGCCTCCCCTTCTCAAGGAAGCAGCAGCAGCTCTTTTTCATATAAAACTCCTGATCCTATCAAAATATGTGGTGTAGGGCATCTAACAATGTAAGCCATTTTTTGGAGCTTTTTTTTGGTGCTCTATTTTGTATTCAATACGATCAAAACTGTCTAGCTATTGTGTTTAAATATCTAGAAGATGTACCTTTGCTTTTCATAAGATTGTAACCCTACGGGTTGAGTGTGAGCGAGCAGAGAAATTGACGAATCACCACAACACAAAGGTCTTCTTTTCCTAGGATTCCACTTTCTCTCTACCCAGATGGTGTCAATCGAACGAATCGAATGCCGAACCAATTGAACGCAATTGAACACAATCGAATAATTGCGATTCGATTGTCGAACTCAATCGAATCGCAATCGAATATTACCCAGGATTTGCCGTTCGATTGCTTCGATTACGTTCGATTGTATTCGATTATGTTCCAGTACGTTCGATTGATTTAGATTTTATTCGCTTTCGTACGATACTTAATAAGCGCTCGGCCGCCCACGCACGCTAAAAAGCTCTAACAGAGTGATCCAATTTAATTTAATCGCAATCAAACTCATCGAACATAATCGTAATCGAACCAATGGAACATAGTCAACTACCGTCAACTGCTCTAACTTGGGACTATCTGAAAAAACATGGGACGGCAATTCGGCCACCATTTCACCAAACCTCCAAAGTCATTTGATTTGAGTTAAGGTAAAACTTAATCCGAAAATTGATTTTGCCATGGATCAATGTGGAGTCAGATCACAAACAACGAAATTTTTGAGTTAAGGAACGGCGTATTAAAAAATATACGATTTCTCTTTCAATTTTACAGTAAGTGAAAATACAGACCAGATATGAAACAGTCCCATGTTTCGACCAATCATCCCAAGTTAGAGCAGTTGACGGTATTAATCGAACCAATCTAACCTTACTCAAACGCAATTGAACACAATCAAATATTACCCAGGAATCAGCCGTTCGATTGAGATTCGATTATGTTCGACAATCGAATCACAATTATTCTATCGCATTCGATTGCGTCCGATTGGTTCGATTGCAATTTTTGTTTGAAGCTGTTCGATTGACACCGTCTGGCTCTACCTAACATTCCATTTTCTAAAGGAAAAAGACCAAGGATAGTTGAAAATTGAAAATTGAAAAAATGAGCTTGAAAGTTAGGTAGTTTCGTAAGTAAACACAAGGTTTTTTTCTATCGTGTATCTTTAGGGAAAAAATACCCATTCCAATATGGTACAAAAGACCTTTTGCTAAGACCATCCATGGCGTATTGTATAATTAAAAAGTCTAGCATAAAAACAATGACACATTATTGCATACTGTCAACTGCTCTAACTTGGGACTATCTGACAAAACATGGGACAGAAATTTGGCCACCATTTCACCAACCTCCAAAGTCGTTAATTAACATACCGCGATTCATAGATAGCAAATAATGTGAATATACTACTCTCGCCAGGTAGGCTTTCGCACTGCAAAAGGAACAAATCTTTGCGACGAGAAACTTGTAAATATGATCGGGCACGCGATTGTATAAAAAGTCTGTTCTTCCACAGAAAATTTGAAATCTGTTATCGACCACTCTGTAACTTTGACATGTCAATCAATAACACACGCTGGAAAAAAGTCTCTAGAGAAAAACAACACAATGGCGTCAAGATGTGGTAGCGCGGGTGTGATTAAAATTGTTAGTTACTTCTTCAAATTATGTACTTTTAAAATCCTTTAAAAATACATTCGGTTGTGATTATGAGACGATGAACGTTTGATTGATAAACTTGGTTGAAGTATAAAAACAAACTTGTTGTCAAAGAGATTTAAACAGTAAGTGAAATACAGTCCAGAAATAGACCGTCCCAAGATTTAACCAATCGTCCCAAGTTAGAGCAGTTGACGGTTCCAGCAGAAAGAGCTTGAAATGCTGATGAAAATTGAGGCATAAAATATTCCTTGAAAATCTTCCTATCAAAAGTTATAGAGTTTGAAAGTTTTGTGATGACATCATCACAAGCCTTTCCAGGCAAAATTTAAAAACCTTGTAATTTTGGAACAAATTGACCAAATTTGATGTTGCCAAACAACCAACAAGACAACAGAACATTTAACTAGGTACCAAAAAAGACCAGAACTGTCTCATTTCCAACATTGTATATAAGACAACTCTCAATTGGACTTACCCAACTACGAAGAAAAGAAATATATAGGGCTCTGCAAGTCCACCTTCAAAAAGTGATTCAATGGGCATAAAACATTATCCACAGAGGTTTGGCGAGTGAAAGATAGCAGAGGAACACCATTAGTCAAGTGGTGTGTGTTGAGAAAGTCGAAATCTTTTAACCTGATTCAGGACATTATGTGCTTTGCAAGACCAAGAAATTTGAAATTGTCAATTACCCTGAAAAAAATCTTTTAAAAATAAACGTTCTGAAATCATAGTGAAATGTCGCCATCGTCATAAATTCAATCTTTAACTCATTGACGGAAAAATTGACGTCATATAATAAGATGATATTGCAGGGCTCGAAATAACGGTCGGACATCGGACATTGTCCGACCCAAATTGCTCCTTGTCCGACCCAAAAATCATAATTTTCAAGCTAAAGGAACCCTGATCGGACATTTTGTCCGACCCACTTGAAATCGTTATTTCGAGCCTTGATATTGAATTGTTTTTTCACAACAAAATAGATAATGTAAGGTATATTTTTTAGTTGCCTGAAGATTTTCACCAAAGTGACATGAAACTGCCAATAGCAGAATAAAAAAGTATCTTTTCTTCATGACAGACAAAATTTAAATTATGCTCAGTTCCATATACCAAAAGAGATCCAAAATTGGAACTGCCACTAATTTTTTCATTGTTAAAAAATTGGTGGCTCTGACCCTATTAACCTTAAAAAGAAATATTGAAAATGTTGGATAAAACTTGACAATTTTTAGGGACTTGTTCTTGTTTTAGAAATACTGAAGTTTAGTCCAGTATGGTGTCGTGGAAGTTGAAATATAGTATAAACCATTGAATGAGTTAATTAACAGCTAAATATATGTTCGATAAAAATCAAGAAAACAAAAATTTGTTCAATTTATTGTAAAAGCTTTTCGACTATTGTCATCGTCAGTACAGTAAAAAATACATAAGCATATGAAAAAGTATCTACAATTTATAAAGAAATGTTAAAAAGTTGAGAAAACACATCAATTGTCACGGGAGCAACGATGCCATGACGATTAATGTGTTTTCTTTTGTTCCAGAGTAAAATAATTTACGTTATGCCGTTTCTAAATAAGTTTAATTGCTTAGTCTCTAGTTGATTGTTTAGTGAAGGCTTTTTCAATGCGATTTGGAAAGCCTCTAAGTTTTTCCTTTCTTTGCTCTTAAGTGGTGCCGAAATTAGAACCTTCCAGTTAAATACATGACTATTATCATGACTCTCTAAATGTTTTGCGGGCTCCGAATTACCTTTCACCGAGTTGTGTTCACTCCAGCGAACTTCGACATTTCTAGCCGTTTCACCGATATAAGTTTCTCCACACGAACATTCGCCAACGTAGATCTTGCAACTCGGGTGTGGATTTTTACTCTTGAGCTTGAACAGACTTTTCACTTTCTTTGTATTCCATTTGATTATAAACTTATATCGGTGAAACGGCTAGAAATGTCGAAGTTCGCTGGAGTGAACACAACTCGCTGAAAGGTAATTCGGAGCCCGCAAAACATTTAGAGAGTCATGATAATAGTCATGTATTTAACTGGAAGGTTCTAATTTCGGCACCACTTAAGAGCAAAGAAAGGAAAAATTTAGAGGCTTTCCAAATCGCATTGAAAAAGCCTTCACTAAACAATCAACTAGAGACTAAGCAATTAAACTTATTTAGAAACGGCATAACGTAAATTATTTTACTCTGGAACAAAAGAAAACACATTAATCGTCATGGCATCGTTGCTCCCGTGACAATTGATGTGTTTTCTCAACTTTTTAACATTTCTTTATAAATTGTAGATACTTTTTCATATGCTTATGTATTTTTTACTGTACTGACGATGACAATAGTCGAAAAGCTTTTACAATAAATTGAACAAATTTTTGTTTTCTTGATTTTTATCGAACATTACTTTGCATGGCATTAATCATTCATCAAGCTAAATATACTTTGGCTGAAAAGGATGGTATGAATAAGAACCATCTTACCTAAATATTATAAAATCTTTCCGCTTTTCAGGTTTGGCATGACAAACAAATTTGATACTGATTTCCCATCCGGGTTGACAGGGAAACTTGCACCAGAGGAATTTGAATCCACACTAGTGAGAATAAACAAAGTGTTGGGTAGAAGTTTGCCAATGAACTTGCGATGGTTGTTGTGTGGCTGTATATGTTGTTGTTGTACAATGGGAATGTCCATGTGGCCTGTCCTCTTCTTGAGCAAAAGGGTAAATTATTCTTCGCTTTCAATAAGCATTATGTAATGAACTTTCAAATATTTTGCTGTTTTCAAGAAAGGTGTGCGTACAAAATTGTTTCTGTCTGATAGGTATTATTATTATTAATTTATTTGGTAAAGAAGGTCAATACAAACTAGCAGACAGTGAAAAACCACTGATGTGGACCTACTATAAATCTAAGATAAAATATACTATATTATTATTGTTTAAATAAGTTAAAATATAAAATGATTTAGAACATTAGAGGCCGAGACCAAAATCTTAGTGTCCTCAAAATTTTGAAAAATTGATTTATTGAGATTTAAGTATTAACTTAGATTTTGTTAGGATGCATGAATAGGTTGATAGAGACTAGAGAAATTTGTGAGAATTTTAAATGTAGGTTTGACTGCAGGATCCATTCTATGTAGTTTAAAATAAAAATTAAAAAATTCTATGTATATATAGTGTATAAGATATATAAACTGAGATAAATAAAATATTAATAGTATAGATAATTTTCCGGGTCACGAGCCCTGGATGTCGAATTGTAGCCAAAGTTAATTTTGGGTATAACTTTTGATTCAAGTAATGCCTTTTTGAAAGTGGCTAAAAAGATTTTTTCTCTCTAACACATAGGGGAAGGAGGTTCCACGATGTTGAAGCTCTGTAGGCAAAAGAGCGTTTGTATCCGACATAGTTGAAAGCTGGTTGGTCGATTTTGCATTCGTTTCGTGTGCGTTTTGTTTTGGTTGATTTGTTGATGAAGTCTTTCAATAACGGTGAAGTCAAGTTGTTGTAGATTTTATAAGTTTTGCATGTAAGATGTTACTTATAGTAGAAAGCAAGAGGCTTCCACTTTGCTTGAGCGAGAACTTCACAGTCTTTTACTTTTTTCTTGACTCGTTCGATGAAACGAGCAGCTTTAATGTGGATCTTTTCTATATCGTCCAGTAGGTGACCAGCACAATTCCCCCAGATCAAGATACCATATATTACTGATGGTAAAATACCGCTATTATAGATTGTTCTAAGCGTAACTTTATCAAGAGTGTTCATTTTGTAAAGGTTTTTAAGTTTGTTGCTAAAGGCATTACACACCATTTCCGTATGAGGGCCCCATGATAGTTTATTGTCAAGAATCACACCAAGACATTTTGTTTTGTCAGTTATTTTGATAGAATTGTTGTTGGTCTTAACATCTGGTAGGGGACCAATGAACTTCTGTTTGCTTAATATCAATATTTGACATTTATCTGGATGGATTGAAAGACAGTTCTCTAACGAATAATTAGCAATTAGTTCTATTTGTTTTTGCAAGTTAATCATTACTTCGTCAACAGTGTCAGCTATCGAGTAAGTCTCAGAGTCATCTGCATATAGGTCGATTTCCTCATCTCCAACATCTGGCATGTCATTCACGTACATTGAGAAACATTGAGGTCCTAGTATCGATCTCTGAGGAACGCCGTATTCAACAGAGGATTTGGTCGATGTAACTCCATTCACTTTGGTGATTTGCGATCTTTCTTTGAGGTAGCTCATCATGAATTCGAGGAAATCCCCCGACACCCCACATGCAGAGAGTTTATTCAATAGCACTTCATGAGACACACTGTCAAAAGCCTTCTTAAAGTCAATCATAAGTATTCCTACAACCTTTTTGTCACCTAAGGCTTTATACCATGTTTCAGTCAAGTATAATAGTAGATCTTCAGTTGATCTAGCTGCTCTAAAACCCCATTGGTGTTCATTTAACAAATTAAATGTGACAAGATGATCATTTAGCTGAGAGCAGATAAATTTCTCAACTACTTTGCTTGGTATGCTGAGTAAAGAAACAGGTCTATAGTTTGAACAATCCCTTTTTGAGCCCTTTTTGAATACACATGAGACTCTAGCTATTTTCCAGTTGTTAGGAAATTTCCCAGTTTGAACACCTTGTTTCAAAACTTGAAACAGACCCGTAGTTGACGCTGATTCGTTAATTTTTAAATCTTCAGCAGTAATCATATCAAGCCCACACGCTTTTGCAAGGTTGACAGCTTTAGTAAAGGATTTTTCAAATAATTTGAAATCGAGCTTCACATCGGAGAGGGCTGGGGTAACTTTGTATATTTGCTTATGTGATGCAGTAGTGTGATCCTCTCCAATATCAAGAGCTAATTTCTTACCAACATTTGCGAAGAAACTGTTCAGGAGTTCCGCTTTTTCTTTGTCGTCAGTTATGATTCGCTTGTTGTCAGCTAGGGGTCCAATAGTACATTTGTTGGTGTCTCCATTGAACTTTTTTACTGTTTTCCAGAAGCTCTTGGAATTATTAGATTTGTCGAATTCATTTCTCCAGTACTTTGCTTTTGCTGCTTTGATTGCATTTGTACACCCGTTTCTTGATTGTTTATATAGTTTCCATTCGGGTGATCCTTTTGGAGTGCGATTTGCGTTCTTGAATAGTTTGTAACGGTTGTTTAATAATTTTCTAATTTTTCCCGTCATCCAAGGTTCATTTTTGGAACGCACCTTGACTTTTCTTGTTTAGACGTGTTCGTTAATAACGCCATTAAAAAGTTCTTCCCAGGCCCATAGAGAGTCGTCAACATCATCGAATATAGAGACAATGTCCCATGGAACCTGCGATAAGTCTTGTTTCAGTTTATTTTGATCGGCATTTTTGTAATCTTTAACTGTTCTTAATTTTGGTGGTGGACGGTCAATAAAGTAGTTCATAGTTACGTATATCAGGTTATGATCAGAGATGGCTGATCCATAACTTCCACTTCGAAGGATCTTGGTGTCGTTCACAGGTATTATAGCCAAGTCAATCAATGTTTTAGAGTTCTCTGTAATACGAGTGTAATCTTTTATAACATTCTGTAAAGCAACTTTCGCCAAGCCTCGATGAAGCTGAGGTGTAAGATAAGCATCATCTTTAGCAAGATCAATGTTCAAATCTCCAAGTAAAACGATATTTGACCTGTGCGAGTACTTTTCAAGAATTGGTGTCAAATTGTTCAGAAACTTCTTATCATCAGGTGGGTGGTAAATACATCCAACTAAAATTGTTTGTGATTTTATAATAATTTCTGCCCATACTGACTCGATGGCTTTCATATGTTTATCATAGTCTAATTCATAAATGTTAATATGCTTTTTATGATAAAAAGTGATGGGAATGTATGTCCTTTATGTCCAATGATCTTCGATCAGAAAAAGTCAACAATATGGTGAATATAATTCATTGGCACTCTACTCATATTTTACCTTTGAACTAACCGATCTAGTTTGGCAGTATATGATAGTTCTCCTTCTGTTCTTTTAGACGAGGCATACTTTAGAGAAGATCATTGACCACGAAAATCAAACACTTTATCACAAGGTAAGAAGTATAAACCACCAAAAAGGTCTTTGTTAGGGTTTTTAGGGGAGTAACCGTGAAGATGCTATTGAATCTACCACCAGGATGTCTTTGAGTTAATTTTCTTTTACTAGCTAGAATATGGTCATGTGTCCTTTCTTTTTAGGAAACTTGCTGTAAATATTCAGCCTCGTTGATTGATTTGATCTTTTCTTTTTTTCAGCTGAGTTTGCACTTGAAGCTCCAAAAACAGATGATTACATCGAGTAACATGATGGAATATGTAAGACATTTACCAAATCTTCTTCAAACATTTGTTTTTCTACCTTTTTCATTTCCTATTTTCCTCTCATATCCATTTAAGTAGTATAAACTCTTATTTATTTTTTTGTTTTTTTGGTTGTTTTTCTTTTGGGGAGCTTCTAACAGGTCAACAAAATGCTTTCCCAATCTGCACAGGTATAAAAAGAATTTATTGTGTTTTGAAATTCTTCAATGCATCTTTGTTTTTTAGATTTTATTGATGGAGTTTCGTCCCAAACAACCGATCTACAAGCCCGATTGATTAAGCTGATTTTTATAGATAGATATTTAAATTATTGTTATCTTAAGGGAAGAAATTTTGACGAAAATTTGCCTCCAAATTCGCCCTAAAATTCGTCTTTCAAAATAACTGGTCAAAAGATATTTTCTTGACAAATTGAACAATTTTATTGATTCACCAAAGTAACTTATGCCAAATTGCACGAAAATTGCTCGTTATAATTCGTTCTCGCCAAAATTTCTTGTTTTAAGGTATTGTCATATATTTAGTTCTTTACAATGCATTTCATACTTCTATTTTTCGAAAAAAACCTTTCGGGTTTATTGGGACGATAGTAAGTGTTACGTGATAATATTCCACGACTGACACTACAAACCTCTTTTATTTGTTATTGCGTAATCAATACAAGACAGTCGGTCATTCTGGTCCAGACGGTATTATAGCTTACTAGTATTGGAATTCATTAATTCAATTAAAAAATTTCATGTTAATTTTCATAGAAACAAGCAATGCCAATACTTTTTTTAGGTTAAGGAATTTCTTGCCATATCTATTAAGTAGAAGTCAAGACTAAGCTGAGAATTGAGGAAGTTAGGGATGCCTTTTCTGTTAATGTGCGAGAAGAAAGATTTCACGCTATTTACCTGCTGTAACGCTTTGAAGGTAGGATATTAACGGTCAAAACCTTTGTAAATATTTTTTTTAGATATTATATAAACGGAAATTTATCATAAAATATTTCTTTTTTATTCTAGAGTAATTCCAAGTTACCTTTTAAGAGTGGCGAGAGGTTGAGACGCCTTGAAATTAGGAATGCTTTCGTGAACCGAGCCTGCCTTATTACTCTTGAGAAATTTAATTTGAAGCCGGCTCTTTTTGGTAACTTCTAATTCTGGATTAATAATTTTTGTTTATTTATTTGGTACAGTATTTCATGCTGGAAATTTTTAGTATACTGATTTTTTTGTGTTTCCATGCAAAGAGAATTTTCATCAAACGAAAGAATGAATGAACACTTCCTCTTGGATCACTTTTGTCATAACATCTAATCCTTGATGTCGTCATTAAATAAACTTTTGACGAAAATAATCTTTGACTCTCAGTCTCTTTCTTTTGTGACTATGATATTCAGTCAGTCGGTCGTAATCCAAACAAAAGGCCGGTCAACTTGTTGTAAAGTGTGTAATAATGTACCTTTTTGTAGCCACAAAGTGGTTCATTTGACACGCGCCTAGCTCCTTCCTGTATTGACTTCTTTTTCTGACAAGGTATCAGTCTCATTCCTAGACACTAGACTGTCTCAATTAGGAACGAAAACAGAGACTCTAATCATTTTGTGACAACGAAATTCAAGAAGCGAAAGCAAACGTTCAGGTTGTTATACGCCCTAAAAGATGAGCTATCAAAGTCTTACAATGCTGCCCGTAGAAAAATTGAATATAAAGCCGAAACCTTCCTTCTTTTCTCCACCAGTGAGATTTTCCTAATGGATAAGTATCCTTAACTTATGCAAAAGGAAAAAAATCCCATTAAAGTCCACTGGCAAAACAATCTATTTTTGGAAATTTCTCGTTACTTCAGGTGAGTCTTGTCTTATAATGTGAATTTAAAAAAATTTACAAAAAAAAATTGAAAATGATGACGTTTTCATTTATGACGTCATGAAATTTCAACAGAAAATCTCAATGGAAATCATAACCAACAATTATGTTAAAGAAACACCCTTCATCTTTCAGGGTCCTCAAACAGATTCTGAATATTGGTTCGACTATGAGAAACATTTTTGTAAACGATACATTTTTTCCGACAGAGTGAAATTTTGTCGATGGTTTGTGTCATGGTAGAGAACATCTGTACCAATTTTTACTGCCATAATTCTTCTAGATAAAAAATAATCAAGGGTGGTTGATTCTACCCCCCCCCCTCCTCCTGGGGCTACAAAAATCAAAAAAGCTTGAGGTTATCAATAGGGTTAATAAAACTATCTCAGCCAACTATCATGTAGGAACTTCGGAGCTTCTGAAAGAAATAAAGGACTCTTCGGTTATTATGCCGATTTCCTCGAACTAACTACTTTCCAGTCGGGCTATTCGCTATTATTTGGGTTTATCAAACTCCTGACTGCATTAACTCGAGTTAACTAGGGAAATAAGCTATACTCATTGATCAAAAGCCTTCTATATTTCAAAAAAAAAATGCTCTGTATTCAAATGTGCCAAAGTAATGAAAATAGATACGTGTACGTGTATTAAAGGTCCAGGGAGATTGGAAATTTTACTATCAAAACAAACAAGAGTTTATCAATCTTTTTTACATCAATTTCATCTGATATCTGATTTTGATTACCCTGGGTGCTTATTAGAGACCACTTTTTTAAGAAAACCGCTAAGTATAATTTTTTTTCAAAATTTACCATTTGTAATAACTTTCTAGGTACAACCGGTGACAAAATATGTATTTCTTGAAAAATCCCTCCCCCCCCAGATATCAGTGTTGGTGTGAGCTTTCTCTGGGCCTGGTAGCAGCCTCTCCACTCATCAACATTGATACTAGACGGGTAGGGAATTCTTGCCACAATATTTAGTCACAGATTGTAGTGATGTGAGATTTTTTAAGAATGTTTTTCACGCTGATTCATTTTGTCATAGCTCTCACCCTTGGCTTGCGATATGAGGCTGATTTTTTACGAAAATATTCGAAACTGAGGTATCAATTTTTCATGCTGATTCCAAATTTCAAATCAGTTTTTGTATATCTTCTTCCTCTGGCCTGTTATAAACCCTACTACGCGAGGTTCCTTACTCAGAAAATATCACTAAAAATGTACTAAAATATTTTGATACTAATATTTTTGAAACTAGATTCCTGTATTTACATCCACCGTCGATCCACCGTCGATGCATCCACTCGAGAAAACTTGGTTCAGATTACATATTCAAAGTTGGAGAGAGTTTAAAGTAATTCCGGGGGGGGGGGGGTACTCATATGGTCCGACCTACGGCATGTGCCGCCCATTAGGGTAGGTTTTTTGAGGTCCTCGAAATGCACTGTAAGGGTGTACTTTTAGAGGAGTGTACTGTAAGGGTACATTTTTGGGCAAAAATCAAGATAATCGAGAGAGTCAAAAGCAGAATCAGTTCAATTCATTATCTGTTCAGCCAAAACTATCCTAATAACTGCGTTTTTACTTTATAATCCCCAAATTTTATACTTTTGACCATTTTACTGACAGCCAAGGCTCAGTTTAAGAGAAAATTTTCCAAGACATTGTTCTATGCTACACTATAAGGGTTGGAAATGCACTGTAACGGTACCTTTTTAACGATTAAGGGTCTGATTTTGAAAGCCAAGTTTTGGGCGGCACATGCCGTTGTTTAGAAATCCAGTGCCCCCCGGGGAGTAATTACTTGTAGGTACTACTCCCAGTGTACTGAGCTGCTATTAGATTATCTGCCTGATAGTCAAAGATCGAAAGATGTTAAAATCAACCTGTTTAAAATATTTTGAACTAATGAACTTCTTCCAAAACAAAAAGCTATTTTTTCTTCAAAGATCACCAAAGCAAAAGCAGTTCAAAGGAGTCTCAGAATTTTGAATATCTTAGGTGTTTTCTGAATGATGTACGGTACAAAACGTTTTTAAGCGGCTTTTGTTTCCTACTAGCTTTAAATCATAGCTCTGTTTCAGTCATTAGGTGTGAAGTTTTAGCCAGTGGGTGGATTGAATTTGAAACATCCTGTTTCTATTGGATGTGTGGGTATTTACACACCCAACATCCAGTGAGGATTTCTGAATTCCGATTTTGGACACTCTTTTTTAATTCAGCATTTGCACCAGGATAAAAATATCGATCCAATTCGGATTAAACTTTGTGACCTAAAAATTCTGTCTCAAAACAATCTGCAGTGAAGACGAAACGGGCCGTAAACTTTGATAGATTTCGAATTTGATTGTCATATTCTATACTCGTTGAAAATATATTTATGAGTCAAACAATATCAAAAATCAAACAAAAATAGAAAAGAAAATACAAAACTGAATTAGCAGCTACATTTTTTTCAATGTAGATTATTTTATAAAACTAATTTTTGTTCCTTTACAAAAAAAATCTCATGTTCTTCACTCCACTGGAATAATAGTGACGGCACCACTCTTTCTCCCTGGTTTGTCCACTTACTCTTTACCCTTCTTTATAATTTCACACCCCTGTGTCGGAGACCCAGTGGGACCCCCGCACCACAGGAAAAATTGGCTAAAATTTCGTTCCTGTTGGGAAAAAACCCTGAAATGTTAGCCTGACGTTGGTAAATTAACTTTGATTTCAACCCCATTTGAAATTCAATAGAAAAATTGCAAGCCAAAACCATCATCACTGGATTATTAACATAATCATACGATGGGTTATTTTTTCTTATTTGGCACGCCCTCAAAGTAGAGAACAATTAATCGTTAATCACACTCTCCAATGCCGCGCCAATGTTTACAAAATTGATTTTAATGTTTTTTCTTACATTTTTTTTGCATCGAACGTTTTAATTGCATTCGAAATTTATTTTGTGAGAAAGAAAATCAATAAACAACAATAAAAGAAAGACATAAAGAGAAGAGAAAAATATAAAACTCTCAGTGTAATTTCTGTAATTTACTTTCCTAACTGGGAAAAATTAGTGAAAGCCATTGTGTGATTACATATACTAACAACAAAAGAATTTTCAACCCCGCAGGGATTTCGATAGAAACTTTCCATCGGGGCTGTGAGACAGGTTGCTCTTTGCTGAGCATCAAGCACCAATTTGCAACAAGTACGAAGAAATCTTTGAAATGATCCGACCCCACCTTGCGCATCATAGAAGAAAGCTATCACAAGCTGATTTGCATTAAATAGCCTGGTAGCCTATAATTACCATATTTTGGGGTTTTCAGAGGTAAAATTTAGGACCCCCTACTTTTCGGGGGGTCTATATAGAGTAGTAGTAGTATCTTCTCATTGAAGATGGCTCAATTGAAATTAATGAAGAATTCACATATACCCCATTTTCAGATTTTAACACATCCCGGAAGAATATTAACCTCGAAAATTAAAAGATACTTCTTCTGAAACTCCAACCACAGTGAAATTCATGGATGTTTTGGTTACCCGATTCAAGTCATACAATTTTTTTCGCTTGTATGTATGTGTATGTAATAGTTTATTTCAAGTTGACGAACAGGTAGCAACAAAGGCTAATAAAAGTCAACGCTACTTTACAATTTGTAAGGTGATTACAAAAAGCCAACACCTTCAATATAGGTTCGGCAGTTTCTACACGGGCATGATGTAGGCCTCCATTGCTTAATCTTTTCCTTAAAAATACTAAGATCAACTATATCTCTATACTCATCCGGAATTAATTCCCAAACTTTTGGCCCTAAAAATGAAAGTGACTCTGAACCGTGAAAAACAGAGTTTATTTCTCTTGATCTGAAGTAAGGCGTTTTGCGATTTACTTTGATATTTTCATCATGTTTGAAAATTTCTTTAGTTAGATCTGATATGTTATTTTTACATTTGAAAAGTTCTATTGCTAACAACTGAAGATTTTTATGGTGGAATTTGATGGCACCGTCTTTCTCTAAAAGCTGCTCAAAAGTAGATGTATGATCAGAATACACTATCCTCAAACATCTTTCGTGGAGGTGATTTATTTTTTGATCTAGCCTGCGAACATGAAACATCCAGACAAGCGAACAATAATTGAATTGACTTCGAAAGAAGGCATTCATGAGCCTTTGTTTTTTCTTTTGATTTATGTACGGTGCTACCCTCGCAAGTGCACTGATTTTCTGGCTAGCTTTCTTATAAATCATGTTAATGTGTGGCTCAAAAGTCAGACAGTTGTCAAAAGTTAATCCTAGGATCTTGCCTGAGTTGCTGTTAAAGATGCGTTCATTCTGTATAGTAATGAAGATTTCTTTGCTGGTATTGTTAGCTATCAACTCAGACTTGTCTGCATTTCCTTTCATTTGATTTTGGGTTATCCATTCAAAGATGATAGCAGCTCCATTCGAGAGCTCCTCACCAACCTGTTCCCAAGAGTCAGCTATCACAAAAGGTGTTGTATCGTCTGCATAATTCAGTACATTTCTATTTTCAAGAAAGTAGAACAAATCTCTCATGTAGATGTTAAATAGTAGCGGCCCTAGAATGGATCCTTGGGGAACACCTACTTTAACATTATGCCAGGTACTGTAATGGTCGCCAATTTTCGTTCTTTGCTTTCTATCTGATAGATAGGCTGCTATGAGACCTAAGGCACTCCTTGAAAATCCGTATGCTTCAAGTTTAGCAATCAATAGTTCGTGCGAGATAGATACAGTCGAAAGCTTTTGATAAGTCAATGAGTAGCGCTGCAAACTTTTTCTTTTCATCTGTAGCTTTCTTCCAAATTTCAGTCATGACTAAAAGTGGAGTTTGTGTACTCATTCCTTTTCTATATCCAAATTGTCTATTGCTCAAAATGTTGTTAAAGTAGGTTGAGACTTGGGTATGTATGACTTTTTCATAAATTTTTGACAGAACTGGGAGAATACTCACCGGTCTGAAGTTGCCCTTGTCATTCTTTGAACCTTTTCTCTTATACACAGGTGTTATATCAGCAAGTTTCAATTCTTTTGGAAAAGAGTTTGACTCGAATGACGCATTTATTTCTGAGCACAAAAACTCGGAAAACATATCACAATTATCCTTTATGATTTTCACTGGAATATCTGAGCTTGGCTGTGATTTTCCTTGAACTAAGTCCTTGATAATTTTCCCTACTTCCTCTTTCGTTGTTGGTATAAAAGAAAATTTATTTAGATACTCAGTTTTCTTGATTTCAGTGACACTTGGGTGTTGTCTATATTTCTGAATACAAATTTCAGTATGATTATTTGTTTCGTCAAATGCAACATAGGGTGGCTCAGGCAAATCTAGTTTTGATATTATTTGGCCATAATAGTCATTGAATATTTGAGCTATCTGTTTCTCGTCATTTATGATCTTTTCTTTATCCACTAAGGTATAACTCTTATTGTTTGAACCTTTATTTGAAAACAATGGTTGTACAGTTTTCCAAAACTTTTTGTTATCAGTTATGTTGGAATCTTTAAGGATTCTTCAGTTAAGTTCCAGATTTTTCAAATTCCACTAAACTGGTTTTTACACATCCACTTGGACATAGAGACAGAGCTGAGAGAAAGATGCTTATGAAAGATAGTAATGGAGTCAGATAATAAAAAGTTTCTTGATGCGACCATGCATTAATAGACCAGTTGAAATTCAACAAAGATATATTTTAACACCCATAAATATACAGACAATTTCTGTTGAAAGACATGAATGAATAGTCATGTGAACGCCGTATGGCGAAGTCTTAGCCTCGAGATGTGCTTCAAAATAAAGCAAGACTAATGTTGATTAAAACGGACACTTGTTCTTTTGGTTGTAGATTTGTTATGTAAGAGGTATTCAAAATAATCTCTTGTTTCGTGAAAAGGATTGACAGATTGATTGGCGGGAGAGAAGGTCTCCCTTATCCCATTTCAACACCATTTTCGTGAACAAATCAAACTTCTGCAAAAAACTTTTTGTCAATAACACCTCAATATATGGCCAAGAACATTGCCACTAAATCATTTTCGTGAAAATAAAGATTCTTGTTCTGAAGAATTCGAGAAATATTTTTGAAGATTATTAAGTTGAACAAGATGTTGGATGGAGACTGAAGGATTTCGTTGGTGGACATTTTTTTGCTGCTTAGCAAATGGACACAACACTTTCACACCTTATCTCTTGTGGTGTTCTCAATTACATTATTTAAGCGTCAACATCCAACACGAAAGAAAAGACAGAAGTAGCAAACGACAGTCGAGAAAGAAAAGTTGTCGACACAAAACACAGTCTTCTACTCAATAACTTGTGTTGCATTCGTCAAATGAGAAACCAACATCAAAAGACCGAAAGAATATTATAACTTGGTGAAGATAACTGACTGTGGAAAGTTATTAAACAAACAGAGTAACGAATATATATAGTTCAAATTATTATAAACGATTATCATATCTGATATAAAGTTGAGCTTTATACTCATTTAAAGATATTAACAAATTGTTATAGATTTTGTGTTGAGAGTGAAATTTTGGTCCTTGTTATGGTTGACAGTGGCTTTTGCACTTTCTTTACTAAAGATTTGGACATGTTCGATGGTAAGTCACTACCTTGCTATCGAAAAAGAAGAAAGTTGATTTCGAAGATGCCGTTAAACGGACTACTTTGATTGGATATAATTTAGCGGGGATTAAATCTCGCGGATTTTGGAAATTAAATCCTGGCGAAATCTTAGAATTTCGCGAATGAGCTCAACCACGAAACTTAATCCCGACGAAAATGTATCCCATTGAAGTAAAGTTTATCTTCTTTTCTTCTTGTCTTCAAATTGAAACGAGAATCCAATAAGACTATTCAATTCAATATTACTGTAACAATCTAGTGCTAAGAAATATGGAATTGAGTCTTTCACTTTAAGCACTTTTACTATTCGAGCATTTTGTTGAGCTCACTTTGCTGGGTGATAAACATCCAGTGGAATAAGACGGAGTAAAAGTAGAGTTGTTTTCACAATAAACAATCGATTCCTTCTGTTTTTATGTAGCATTAATGGGAACCTAGGCTAAGCAACACTTCAACAAACGGAATTCAGTATCTTTTATAATATCCTTTTCATAAAAACTCTTTTGTCAATCGTTTCGTGTATTTTTGAAGTATCATCAACAAAACTTTCCAGTGTGAAGTTGAGATCTGATCAGTAATGAAATGTTTGACGATTTCTTTAGATGCCAAGAGTGCGGTGATAGCAAATCTCGACGTGCCACCATCGAACAACAACAATGACAAACAGCAAACCAAAGCGTTCAATTTCATGAATTTCTCATTAACGAATCCTTTGGAAGATGCTTTCATGAACAACAGACCACCCTTACTCACCACCCCCTTTCACCCACAGCAGCCGTCATCTACGCCACCAGCATCTTCCACACCGCCAATCACCTCCTCTTCCTCGACAACTTCTTCAGATGAATACACTGGAAATAAATCTCCCAAAAGCGAAGTCACATCTCTTCAAGACGAACAGAACTCATTGATAGAGCAACGCATTCAAGATCGCACAATCAACCTGAGGAACACTGCATGGCCGACCTACCCAAACAACCGTCTCTTCAACTTCGACTTGGGCATAGGAGGCACGGGTCAAGCGGACCTTTCTCCCATCTTCACCAACACAATTTCTTCATGCATGGTCACTCCTCCTAATCGAAACATGAACTGGTTTAACAGACCTTCCAGTGTTGGGACCAATGACTCCTGGTCAAACGAATTCTCTCAAGGTAAACGTTTTCTTTAAAAGACAGTCCCGTCTCTACTCGATCTTAATTTCTCCACAGCGGCTTTCGTTTTGTTTGTTTCAAAAGGGGGTACAACGATTTTCATTCACAAAAAGCGCCTCTCGAACATTGTAAGTCAATAAGGACCAATATGGAAAAATAGGTTGCAGTGGACAAAAAAATTGATTTTGAACAAATCCTCCCATATTTTTTCATGCTGGCACTATTATCAAACATTCGTTTTTGTTATACTTTTCAGACCCAACTATGAGAAGTCGACCCTGTTTCTCTTCACACCAAACGCGAGAACTAGAAAGAGAGTTTGGCGTCTGTCAATACGTCACAAGGCGTCGACGCATCGAGCTCGCTTACACGTTAAGCTTGACGGAGAAGCAAATCAAAACATGGTTTCAGAATCGCCGCGTGAAAGAGCGGAAACAAAAGAAGATATCAGGAGAGGTGATTGAGCATCCAGATCATACACAAGGTCTTCTCAATCAGACGGTCATTTAGAATGAGGAGAGATTGTTGCTGAAAGTCATCACAGATGTGGAAGATCGTCAAAGTAGAGGCGCACGAAAACCCTCACTAAGTAGTATGGCGACACCATGGCTCAAATCACCCGTCTCCAGTTTTGTAAAGGTGAACTTTTAGCGCCGAACTTTCGATGGAGACTAAAAGCGTTCAACAAGACATTTTCAGTTCCGCTTATGAGTTTCTGGTTAAGGAAAAGAAAACAAGAAGAGTCTTGACAGGATGTTGTCTGCCAGACGCCTGTACTTAGTGATAATGAGTGGAGAACGACACAGTGTTGTGATGGATTGTTAAGTACAGGTGAAAAGGACACCTTTTGAACAAATAAGGAGAGGACCATATGTTGAAGCGGACCGCATATTCGACCACAACTTCAAACCATCTTTTAATCATCTGTTTATATAAAAGTAGACGAGTAAAGTAGAAGAAAGTTTTTAAGTTATTTTTGAAAGAATTTCTTGTATTTTTTGAAGGAAATGTTATTTATTATTTACTGAAATGACAGGCATGTATTGTATTGGATATATTTATTTACATTATATATTATCACAAAGAGAAAGAATTTGAAATCTTTCCACAATTATGGAGACATTATTTCATCTACTTCAACTAATTTTAAGCACTGATTAAAAAAGGATTAAAATCTTCTAATCTTGAACTTAAGTATCAAGTTACGAAAGAAAAACTACTCAAGATATGTCGGTTTGATGACGGGGGCAGGTTGAAACAACAACATACCTTTTGTGTCTGGGTCACACTAAGGTTGATTTGGTCATCGTGCCATCGTGATCAATCCATTGATTATTACTTAGTAGCTTCTAAAACAAACAGGGGAGACAATACAAAACACTTGTTAACAACATAACCGGATCGATCTATAAATAACTTTTTGAGCTCTTAAATCATAAGACGACGAGACTGAGACCCAAACAGGCGACAAGCGAGAAGAGAAGGCAATGATATAAAGTCATCATTTTCATCATCAACATCATCATCAAATCTTTCATACAAAGAGTCATCTGAAGTCATTTTTTGCTTTTCAAAATCTTTCTTTTTTCGACATTAGTAATGATGTAGTGTTGTTGTTATTAGATTATATACAAATTATTAAAAATATTGATATTACTAAACTCTAAGAATTATAAACATTTAAAAATTAAAAAACAATCAAGCAAGGAAAAACTATTTGAAAAAATTTCTGCAACATCCCCTACAAATACAGTACAAAAATAGTCATGAACTTCTAATAAAAAGTTAATTCTTAACAAACAAGCTAGATGCTGAATGGACCTACCTGATGATGAAAGTTAGATAGCAATGCGAGGAGAAAAAAATCAGTCAGAAAATATATCGTTTAGCGAAAATGCATAACGCAATAAATTCATCATTGATTGTTGATGGGGGGAGAGGGAAGGGTTGTAGGGAAAAATTAATAGAAAGTTCTGGTCGCATAAATCAGTTTTATTGACAATTGAATCATGCTTGATGGTGAGCATTGTTATCAATAATGTTTTTGTGTGAAGAACATAGAAATACAAGGAAAACATATAATGAAAATCTGCAAAGACGGCGATTTGCGGCATTTTCAACCGGAAAAATTTTTTTCTCAAAAATCGAACTCGGCCATGTTTTGAGCATTGCAAATACGCATCTTTCTGCAAAAAATCAGAAAAAGCTAAAGATGAAAATTCGAGAAAATGTAAAAAAACACGGTTTTTAGGCATATTTCTGGCATTTTCGGCCGGGAAAAAATATTTTTCGAAAATCGGGCTCCGTCACATTTTAGGTATTGTCATTTTGCAATCAGTGTGCAAAATTTTCATGAAAAAAATATAAAGTACAGCTCGAGAAATTCAAGAAATACCGTTTTTTTTCCGGCGAAAATAGGCTGTTCCGCCGCGGCGATTTTTTTTTAGAAAGTTCCGGCTTCAAAAATCACTTTTATTGACAATTAAAAATCCATGCTGATGGTGGGCATTGCTATCAATATTGTTTTTGTGTGAAAAAACAACGAAATATAAGGAAAAAGTCCGATGAAAATCTGCAAAAACGGCGATTTCCGGGGATATTTCCGGCATTTTCCGCCGGAATAGAATTTTTCTCAAAAATCGGACTAGGCCATGTTTTTTAAGACATTGTTAATACGCATCTTTGTGCAAAAAATCAGAAAAAACTAATGATGAAATCTCGAGAAAATGCCAAAAAAACCGGTTTTTTCCGGCATATTTCCGGCATTTTTCGGCCGGAAAAGTACGTTTAATTGAAAATCAGGCTCTGTCATATTTTAGGTATTGCCATTTTGCATCAGTTGTGCAAAATTTCATGGAAAAATATAAAGTACAGCTCGAGAAATTCAAGAAATACGTTTTTCCGGCGAAAATTAGGCTGTTGTTCCGGCGATTTTTAGAAAGTTCCGGCTTCAAAAATCACTTTTATTGACAATTAAACCATGCTTGATGGTAGGCATTGCTACAAATAATGTTTTTGTGTGAAAAAACAACGAAATATAAGGAAAAAGAAAGTCCAATGAAAATCTGCAAAAAAAACGGCGATTTCCGGGATATTTCCCGGCATTTTCAGCCGGAATAGAATTTTCTCAAAAATCGGAACTAATCCATGTTTTTAGGCATTGCTAATACGCATCTTTGTGCAAAAAATCAGAAAAAACTAATGATGAAATCTCGAGAAAATGCCAAAAAACCGGTTTTCCGGCATATTTCCGGCATTTTCGGCCGGAAATGATTTTTTTTCGAAAATCGGGCTCCGTCACATTTTGGGCATTACCATTTTGCATCTTTGTGCCAAAAATTAGGAAAAACTAATGAGCCAATCCCGAGAAAAGCTGGTAACGAACGGACGAACGGACAAACAGAGGTTAATTTATAGGACCTACAGCCCACCGGGGTAGGTCCAAAAATTAAAAGGTAGTAAAGTTTCTGAAAAATGCTGTCAGTGGTCCTCGAACGTTGCATAATCGTATTAAGTATTGATAGCGCTGAATGAATGGATGAAAAGAATGAATGGATTCAGAACTTGAATCGACCATCTTCATCAGTGTCTCGTCTTTCCAGTTTCTTTTGTGGTTTAGGTGAGCTTCTCCCCGCCTTCTTCTTATCAACAACCGACAACCGATTGGCGACGTGGGGCGGTTGATCTTTGGGAACGCCCTTCCTCTTCTCTTTCTTACCGCTCGATTTCTTTAATAAACCTTTCTTGGCCGCTCGCTCCATCACTTCACTCACTGAATCCTCCTTGATCTGCAGAACGAGTGAAGTGTGTAAATGACAGGACTCTCAAAGAAATTCGCATATAACATTAAAGAAATCCAAATATCACAATGACAATAAGCACTGTACTGTCAAAAATCAACTTGGTTATTTCTTTGATCAGAAGGTTTAATAGTTCAAATAACTAAGAAAGAATAATATCGAAAAGCAAACCTTTCGTTTCAACAAAGTGACAAAGAAACCATCCATTTTGTACGAAGGTTCCACTCTCAAGAAATCCCCATCTAGCAAAAAGAAAGAAAGCACATTTGATACACTTCCTGTAAAAAGGGAGGATGAGTTCCATTGAGTTTAAAGCCCCGAAGGGGTTAGAGATGAATCTGTAACCTTTATCAAGCAAGTAAAAGTGAAGCCTTAAGATTTGCGCCGCATTGAGAATGACAGATTAGATCTAGCTCTTTCTTTGTTTTTAAGCGGCGTGTTTCGAAATCTTGCGATAGCTTTTACTTCCAATCTGGCGTTTGTGTGAAAACCATACGGGTCACGCGTTTTGGATGGGAAATAAGTGGCTTCCTTTCCCATCCAGGAGTTTCCAGTTTGAACCCCTCGAGCTTTAAAATTAATGATGAGTTCAACTTTGTCTTTGTCTTCAAATAGCTTTTAAATCTTATTATTTAAGTCAATTACAAAGCATTTACCTTGGCTAGAGGTGAAAATGTCTCTCATATCTTCCAAGACGACACACATCTCGAAACGATTCTTGGAATTTTGCTGACTCTGCAAAACGCGTTGCACCAATTTCTCATTTTCTTCAGGGAAAGTTGAAAAGGAACAGTAAACAATGGATTGGACATTTGGGAAAGAGAAAGTAATCCTGATGGTAGAGGCTTGTTCTTCCGCTAGACCTCTGATCTTGACTGGAGTGGCTTCTTTAGACAGACTGCTGGCTGTGTCTGCTCCTTCCTGTATGATAAAGTCCACCATGTTCACTACACCGCTATTGGAACAGGGTGGGTTACAAACGATCAGTTTAACGGATGAAAGCCGGTCATCGATCCCCACGATGTTCTTGAAATCTTCACTCAACAAAACATAATCTATTTTGAACTGTTAAGGTCCGTGATATCTATCTGAAAGCGAACAAAGGATAAGACCTTGAATAACTACGAGTTAATTTTCAAAAAATAAAGGCAATAAAAAGTATTGGAAAACACTAGGTGAAAGGATACTTGATATTCCAATATTTTTCAAATTTTTCTCGACCTCTACCGCTTTGTCACCATGACAACCAAAGATAAAGAGACGTTTGTTGGTGCCAAGGAAGGAACATAAGTATGCCGCCAACGATCCTGAAGAATGAAAATATAGAAGATGATTATTTTCTTTGGATGCTCTTTTGATGTTTAACGAATTCGATGATGGCATCAAGTAGATTTTTAGACACTTTTTGAGCTTTTTTGACCATTTTCCAAAAAAGTCGGGTGTTTTAGAGTCCATAAAGCCTTAAAATGTCCTTAAGGGCTCGGACCATACTCGAAAAATTGATTTAAGTATTTGAACACAAAAGTTATGTTTTAGGTTTTTAACACTTTTGACAAATATTGCTTTTATAAATTGCTTTTTAATCAAATCCCTTAAGAGTAATTAAGAATTTAATTGCAAAAATGACGTTATGAACTTTAAAGAGACGTTAATTATATGTTGCATCACTTTCTTTTATAAAAAGTTTTAAGTTTTAATGGGTAATTAACCTTTTTGTTTCGAAGTTTTTTCAAACTGCCCCGCAAAGAATTGAACTGTTTTAGATTTTTCGGAAAAATTTTCTAAATTAACGCATCAAAAGTTATGGCTGTTTTTCTATGAAAAATTGGGATGGAAAATTGGTCAAAAAGCACTATTTTCAAGATTTTGAAGCAAATAAGCTTTTAGAAAAAAATTCCGAAAAAATAATTTTAGTTCGATAAAAGATAAACCATCTACTGCAAATAATTTTTCAAAATGTTTTTTCTTCGCCGAAACTAAGCTTTTCAAAGTTGAAATACTCTTCTTCGCGAAAGTCTTCATTTTCTTCTTTATCAAATTTTTTCATTGCGATTCTTAAATTTTCAGACTCACGGATAATTGGCCTAACAGAAAATGTATAACATGCCACAGTTTTGTGTGCTACATCAAGTAGAACTTTATATTTTGTAAGTGACAAATATTAAAAATTCACTATGGTCAGAGACCTTAACTTGTTCTTCAAATTTTGGCCATCGAAGCCTTATGTTCTTATAAAAAACGTGTAGCCTTTTAGAGAAAGAAAGATACCAGTTTCAGGATGAGTGAGGACGACATCACAACCACCGTTCACCATATCATGATTCTCCTTGCCATCGGTTGCCGGGAGAACAGCGTGATGATGCGATTTCTGTTGCACTCGACACACTTCATCGTGTGCACGCCGACACGCCTTTGTCATCAGGTAACGTGGTTTACTCTGGAGAAGATATCGAAAGATTATCGAAGCATTTATTTGTTACGAGCAACACATATGGTGAGTTTTCTATTGGTAGACAGAACTGAACTGGACCAGACAGAATTTCGAGCTTAAAATGTGCTTATGTCATTGTATGTTCGAGAGAGTTGTAGTATACTAATTTTGGTCATATCAGAATTTAATGATCTAACTGAAGTATTAGTCCTTTTTGTTAAATTCGACTTTTGGAAATTGATGATTTTTACGCACTTTCCCTTGCAGCTTTGCCTGTAACGTCAGTGATCTGGCCATGATAATGATACATTTTGACATCTCTTATTCGCATACTCAACTCCAAAGGTCTCCAAATATAATAAACTTTCTTTAAACGATAAAAAATTCCACAGTACAAATTGTTGTCACGGGTCCAATGGAATGGTCCCTCAGTATTGTAAACATGTGCATAATTCAAAACTACTTCTTTTACACGAGAGGAGGAGAGCAATCATGCGAAAAAGTAGAGAGGTTCAGTGGAATTTCTTACAACATGTTATTTTGGATCAAAAATGAAAAATGGTGTGGAAGAAGGTGCTTACCATTGGAACAAGAGACGAATCCAATGCTAATTGATGGTTGTACACTTCATCTTTACACCATGCAGGAAACTCCAACAAGTCAGTGTTTGCACCATCTTCTTCATAAGAGAAATAAAGTCCGTTATCTTCCGATCCACTCAATTCTTCTAAAGATTCTTTGTAAACGAAACCATCGCTCTTCAGCTGATTGATGATACAATGTGCGTCAGCCACAAAAGGGTTGATCCACGTGAACAAAGAATGACGCGAGCCATGTTCGTTACGTTCCTTCACTTCAGCCGGCAACATGGCGTCCAAGGAGAGAGCGCACGCTTTGATGCGATTCCTCGCGAAAGCGGAACACAATTTCACTTTATGTTGAAAGAAAGCTTTCTGGATATCATGGATATGATCCAAATGGTTTTTGGAATCAATTTCGATCTTCTTGCGAACGGATTCACTGAAGCGAAAACCATGATCGTAGAAATCCAACAACATCACCATCACCTTGCTGTGGTGGTACGTCTCCAACTATAGAACCAATTGAAAAATTAGTTCAGAAATCTGGCGACAAAAACCCGTTTGCTGAATCCAAACCTTCTGTTTTTTTATATATGATGGCGATGGCTTCAGCTACGGAATTTGTTGCCAGGAGAGACCTAGTACAGCTTTCTGTGCTCGTATTTTGATTGGCTAGGAAATCTCGAAATGGAAATGATTTTACGCATAATGACTTTTGAGAGTTCCCTATATCACTTCAAAATGACAAAGAATGCTTCAGAAATGAAGAATAAACTTTTTTTTTTCAACGTAAATAGTAATTGCTACACTTCATAACGTTTTGAGAAGGGGTGTATAGGTCTGGCTCTCTTGCCAACAGTATATCTGGAAAAATATACTCACGGCATAGTATAAGAATGTCGCGGCTGGAATATGTACCACATTGTCTTCTCAGTTAATTGCTGCTCTATCTCTGTCTCCAAGCTTTATAAGAACATCGAGATGCTCAGTTTATTATTGGTAGATAGTTTTTGAAATTTTTCTCTTATTTTCCTTCACAAAAAGTTTTTTTATTGCTAGATATCTTTGAATCTGTACCCAATAGAACACTTGAACTAATTTGGACATATTTTAGGGATGTTTTGTGGAAAAATAGTTTTTCGCCAAAATTGAAGTTATAAGAACTATATTCAAGATGACAACTTTCTTGTCAGTTTGAATGATAAATTTTGAAAGTGCTGGCTTGAAACTTTCACAGTATTATCTAGATGTACTTTTTCATTGATTTCTAAAAAGATTTCACTGAAATATTGCGAAGGCATTCGAGGCACTTTGTTTATTTTAAATTTCTTATTGTTGATAATGATTTTACAATGCAAGTGTATTATCAAGGGTATAATTAATATCTAAAACACACTGAGAAGTAAGTATTAACGACAAACCAATAAAATTTACCATTAAAGATGCTACATTACTGATCTCTTGATAAAAAAATGTCATCAAATACGACAGAGATAGAACAACAGTATGAAGTTAGATCGCCGCCAAAATTCAATCCTTCAAGTCGTCCCGTCGTACTAGAAGTCGTCCCGTCGCAGTTTTCGGTAGTCGAATCATCCCAAGTTTCAAGTCCTCCCGTCGCACTATAAGTTCACAGGTCGTATTTCTTTTAAGTCAAGCCATACCAAGTTTTTAGTGGTTCCTATCAGAAGTTAACTCGTCGGAACTTGGTACATGTTCCAATCATGTACGTTTAACTGTTCTCATAAGTGTTCATGTCATCCATCAGGTATATTAGGGAGATAAAAATATAAATTCAAAATTCAAAATTGTTTTCAAAATTTTGACATGGCTCTAATCAATAAGTAAATTTCCACACGTGTGTTTCCACCAGCTTCTATTTTGAACATTGAAGTTTTCCCTGGGTGAGCTCTGCACGTGCAAAAAAAACTGCACACCACACGAACATTACATTATCTCCACAATATTTTGATTTTTGATATACAAAACAAGTTTTTTATTCGGAATAGCCTAGAGTCCAACTTTTTGGGATGAGTCGACTGCCGAAATTTGCGACGAGTCAACTTCTGAAGCAACGACTCGACTTAAACTTTGGAATGTTTCGACTTCCAAAAGATTCCGACTTGCAGACTTCTAATGCGACCTGCGGACTTCTAGTGCGACGGGACGACTTCTAGTACGTCGGGACGACTTGAAGGATCGAATTTTGGCGGCGATCTAACTTCAATCAACAGAAGTTCAGATGTTATCATTCCAGCCGCGGCGTTCTTATACTATGCTTACGGGATGTGTTAAGGTATGTGGACACCCTTTATGACAAATTCTCTTTCCTTGGCCATATCTTTAGAACAACAAATTTTTGTACATCAAAATATGTATTTCTGAAAGCCAGTAATTAAAATTTAAAATTTCAACATTGCCTACTTCAAAGAAGGTGAAGTCGCCCATAGCTTTTAAATTCTGGAAAAATAATTTCGGTACTATGTTCTGAAGGCCTTTGATATGTCATATTGCGGAAGAGTTTCTACTCAAAATTTTTAACGACACCATTTTAAAAATTCAATAGATTGAACTAAAAAGATTTTTCTTTACATTGACTTTAACTCGTTAAATCTTGATAAAATCTTTGTAAAAATATTGAAAACAAGCAACGTGCTGAATGGACCTACCTGATATAGGTAGTCGGAAACGTGTTAAATGAAAATGTTCGAACGAAATGGAAAAGATAACAGCATAGCATAGAGATGCGTAAACTTGAAAACATGATGCAACTTGTTTCACGTCGGCTTTCCGATATTTTAGAGCTAAGTAGCCCCAAGGAGTAAACAAAAACGATCCTTTCTTTCATAACTCTTTCTCATTAAAGATAAAATTGAATGAAGCAACTTCTACAAATCTGAATTCGACCCAAATTTGCCTAAAATTTTTCTTTTGAAAATCGGGCTCCATCAGATTTTAAGGGCTCTGACCATAGTCGAAAATATGACTTTAGTATTTGAACATAAAAGTTATGTTTTAGCTTCTTTAACACTTTAACAAAGAATTGCCTTTTTAAATTGCTTTTTAATCAAATCCCCTAAGAGTAATTAAGAATTTAATTGCGAAAATGACGCTATGAACTTTAAAAAGACGTTAGTAATATGTTGCATTACCTTCTTTTATAAAAAGTTTTAATGGGTAATTAACTTTTTTGTTTCGAAGTTTTTTTATACTGTCCGCAAAGAATTGAACTGTTTTAAATTTTTCGGAAAAATTTTCTAAATAATGTATCAAAAGTTATGGCTGTTTTTCTATGAAAAATTGGGATGAAAAATTTTTCTTCGCCGAAAATAAGTTCTTCAAAGTTGAAATACTCTTCTTCGCAAAAATTTTCTTCTTCGTCAAGTCTTGTGGGCTACATCAAGTAGAAATTTATATTTTGTACGTCACGTACAATTATCCTTGAAATCTGAAAATTTAAGAATTGCAATGAAAAAAATTTGCCACTGGCAAATATTAAAAATTCACTATGGTCAGAGCCCTTAAACGTTACCATTTTACATCATTGTCCAAAAAATCAGACAAAATACCAAGGCAGTTGCGACGTTGCGAGAAATGCTCATTTCCCTAAAAATGACAAAGGGAAATTTCCCCAAATAAGATTAATAAATTTTTACGGCCAAAAAAAGTTATCCGAAAAAACTGATTCAGCCACTTTTTAAAGAACTTTGCCCATTATCATTCATGCAATGATCCTATTTTTAGACACTTTTTGGACAAATTTGCCCAAATAATTATTGTTTCGAAAATCGGGCTCGATCAGATTTTAAAATTTACAATTTTACAAAAAATCAGGTAAAATACCAAGGCAGTCGCGAGGAATGCTCATTTTCCATAAAAATGATAAAAGGGAATTTCCCCAATTAAGAAAATCTGATTTTTACGGCCCTAAATTTGCCCAAAAAAGTTTTTTACAAAAATCGGGCTTCGTCACCTTTTGGGTACTGTCGATTTGCATCTCTATGCAAAAAATCGCGAGAAAAGCTGGTAACAGACGAACGAACGAACGATTAAAGGACCTCCGGGGTAGGTCCAAAAGGTTAATTCAAATGCGCTTTTTAAGTTTGACCTTTCGGGAATCTTATAAAAAAGAATGGAGTCGATAGCTAGTAGTCACTCATACACTTTAACTTCGTTAAAAGTAGTATGGTATAGTAAAATTTCATTTTTCTCTACATCGATTTGAAATTTTTAGCGAGACAATTGCTGTTTAATTGATTAATCAGCAAAATGTGTCAAAATGTTACTATTCCATAGATGTGAGAATAAACGTAAGCTGGACCTTGTCTTTTCTCTTTGTTCTTTCCGAAAGAGACAATTAATGAGTAACATAATTCATAAAGCAAACTCTGTTTTAAAATTTAAATTGTTATAACTCTGGACCAAAAGCAAGATTTTAAGATCGCGATTTTACCAAAATGAAATCCAATAACTTTTCTTCCACTTTGGCTTAAAATTTTTTTTGAAAAGAATTCAGAAAAAGGGTGTTCACATATTTTAAGTGAGCTTTCATTTTCACAGACGCTAACCAAGCAAAAATAGGACACGAGCTTGAAAACACCCTAAAGGTAAATAAAGTGAAATCCTGCAGTGATAACAGTATCAAAATACGTACCTTGAAATAACTTGAATAAAATGTACTATCCAGCAAAACATCTTTCAAAATGCCCTCGACTATAAGGTAAACGCAAGAAAAAAAGAATGAATATTAACGTTGAAAGTCTTACTAATTCCACGTCCTACAATCGACAAACTTCCGTTCTCAATGAATGGAAGCCAACTTTCAAATTTATTGGAGAGAAAACCTCACAACCGATACATTTCGACATTCTATACCGGAATATGATAACCTCACGTTTTAGATTTAAAATCAAAGGTTTTTCGCTCTCTTATTCCATTTCAGCGGGTTAAAATATGAAGACCTAAAGAACGGAGCTCGCAAACTAGATTTTTCAAATCTTTTGATTTTCTAAATCGAGAAATTTGATTAAAATTTGATTTTCAGAACAGATAAAATTCGGAGATATTTTGCAAACAAGTTAGGCTTCATCGAGGCCTTCAATATTATTATTTTGGTTAGCGTTCAAGAGTCTCACTGAAATTTATATTCTCGATTTTTAAATTAGATTTTTACCTCGTTTTTACCGGAACAGGCGGACTATTCATTATTTGATAAGTTCCAGTATTTGGTATAAATTTGATTTACCTTGGAAAGCGGGCATCAACTGTTAACTAAACTCATAAAACTCAAAAGAGGAGAAAGTCACTTACATCTTTTAGCAGCAAATGCTAAACTATAGGCTCTTCGTTTTTCGAATTCATTTTCAAACTCGATTTTCGGTTGGACGACGGTGTTGTCTTTCAGCAATTCGAAAAGATTGGCAGCTTTATTGTAAATGGTATGTCCAAACTTGATCTGTGCTCTTTCTTCTCGCGAGATGGGTCTTTTACTGTTATCGTCCAGTATTTCCCCCTCTCTCTTATTTCGATTGTGATCGGTCAAAGAAGGCCTCCTTCTTTCTTTTCGGGAGGATCCTTTACGTGATTCCAGTTTCTTTCGCTCAGCTTCAGGTGTTAACAAGAGTTTGATGTTTGGGTCTCTCGCCTTACTACTCTTTGTAGCCATTTTCCTTCTATCGTCTGTTTGTCACCTGGGTGAAAAGAAAAATGAAAGCAGAATATGGAAATCGTGGAGCTTATCCGCCTTCACGTTTGACTGTGAGATTTTGACATGAATATAAAACAAAAGGATATAAAAACATCCTTTCTCGATCCACAATGGAGATATAATATCAGTAAATGGGGATATTTTTTCTTAATTATTCTTTCAGATATTTTTAAGTTCCGTCCTTTTCTTCATCTATTAATTATAGATGAAGGAGATATTGGAATTTCAGTGTTTGGCAGGATCAAAATAAAAATGAATGATAAATGCTGATTGGAAATCACGTACGTCCAAAATATTCGATTCGATAAAAATTCAGAAAAACTCAGACATTCTTTTCGTGGTCAGTGCGTGGTCACTGCATCCCATATTTGCATGCTTAGCCCACTTGTAGAGAGGTTCCTTGCGTTGAGGTAATCGTTTGCACTCTCTGGTTATCCAAGCAGGGCATTTTCCAAGCACTTTTCCTTTCCACCGTTTTGGTCTGAACAATAGAATTTCAATTCAGGGGTTTTGAATGTCACTATCATAGTTGGGCGACAAAGAATTTTTTTGCCTTCCAAAATGTCCTAAGTTATAGGTATAAGTTTTTTAATGCATCATAAAAGCCTAAAAATTCAAATTTGATTATGGAAAATAACCTTTATTTATCTTCGAAAACTGCTTGTAGACTCATTGCAATACATTGAGTTGATTTTCCTTCAAGTTTTTTCTACTTTCCATTACTGTACAATTATGTTTAGGCTGGATAGCTAGTGAAATGGGTTACCATGTTAGTCCAGATACTATCAGGGATTCATTAATGCAGAAGATCAAAGGCAAAAGTTAAAAAATGCTTTTAGATTTTATATCTGGAAGGAAACCCAAAGTGACAATGCTGCTGCATAAATGTGAAATGCCCATAGCCATACAGAGGAGGATAAATTGTGCTACTTCAACTCATACTTCCCATACTTTAACAACTTTTGAATATTCCCAATTATAGTTTATCACCAAATATTTCAAATATTCTTAATGAAAATAAGCTTAAGCTTAAGATTCATGAGAAGTTTTCTAGTTTATCCCTAATATATGAGAATCTTTAGAAATTTTCATTTTCTTCAATACCTTCTTAAGCCTTGAGCTTTTTAAAAACTTCTCGACAAACTTATACTTAAAAAGTGACAATTAATATCTAAATTTATAAGTAATCCCAAATTCCTTCATTCTATTATCTCTAACACTACAACACCCACCCAGGCCCAGTAGGATTTGTTTTCAGCCAGTGGGGATAAAAGTAACGGATCAAGACTTTGATGGAGATTGCTCTTCCCACGTTTTCATGGCTGGAGATTTGGATTCCATTGTTTTCAAGCCAGAAATTCAGGGTATACACTCATTTTTTTTATAAGCATACGGTAAATTTCGGCTGAAGCTCACTATGCTTAAGTTAAGCTCAATTTTGAGCCTCGACTTATGCTTAACCCTATGCTTGGTCATTGAAATACAAAGTTAATACAAAGTTAATAAAAATAAAAATGGTAGACGTCATACGAGTCACTTTTACTGTGTAAAGATTTGTTAATATTTTAGAGGATATTTTATCTTTTACATTCACAAAAACGAAAAGCTTATTGTAAGTTTAGAAAGTGTACATTCTTTAGAAACCAAGTTGTGTTATTTATAAGAGATTAAACAAAATCAAATCACCAGTTTTGTTTGTATCTTCTTCATTCTTCTGTTATTTTCTGAAGTTTTGGAAATTATGATTCTAAAAATTTCATTGGCTGAGCCTCAAGGTATGTTTAGCATATGCTTAATTTTTCTGGAAATTTGAGCTTCATTATGCTTATAAAAAAAATAAGTGTAATGCGTTCTTTGAAAACACTTGAAATTCAATGTTTCTAAAGAACGTGAAATACTGCACATACAAAGAGATAATTTTCAGCCCAGTGTATACCAGTATCAAATATTTCCAACGTTTACTATTATGATGTAGAGTTAAGATGCTTGATCGAGAAACGCTTGAAATAAGAATTTTCTTAAATCTTTCTCTTTCTGAATGAATCCCTTATGGGACTCAAGTAAAATAAAGCCCAGCTCGTCTTTCAGTGTTAAAGATAAAACTGAAATAAAACATAAACACAATCTTGTTTACAAAGTCATGTGTCCTGATTGTCCGGCAAACTACATTGGTGAGGCTGGAAGAAGGTTACAGGAACGGGTCAACGATCACGGAGGAGGAGACAAAAACAGCCACGTTTTGAGACATTCCTTAGAGCGTGGTCACAGTAAAGTTAAGTTATTAAGAATTTCAATACATTAGGAAATAAATTTTACACAGAGATACAAAGAAAAGTCAGTGAGGCATTCTTTATTAAAAGTCAAATGCCCGTACGATAAACATTCAAATACTATCTAGGCCTATTTTTTATTGTATATATGATTAAAAGAATCCCTTGAGAATTAGCAATATAATATACTGGTATAGTTTTATTGTCCTTTGATTTAGGTTTTATGATAGGTAATTAGCCTCTTTTATTTCAAATTTCTTTTAAACTTTTTAAACATTTTACAGATAGCTAATTTTCATTACAACAAAAATTTTTACTGATGATGGTACTCTGTTAGAGGCCAAAACGTTTAGAAAAATAAATTTCAAAAATGAACTGAAAGCAGCTTGCACGGCATTTCGGACTTTAGGTGTCGAATCGGGTTCTGGGCCTACTTTTTGAAAATTTGTGTTTTTTGATACTCGTCTTTTGTCGTTTGTCTTGTTCTTGTCTCTTTGAACTTGTTTGTTTTGTCTGTTGTTTATCCCCTTTTTTGTTTCTTTGTTTTTGTTTATTTTTCTATGTTTGTTATCGTCAACTGCTCTAACTTGGGACTATCTGACAAAACATGGGACGGCAAATTTGTTTTCTCCTTGAATCTTGAATTCTGTTTCCTGAGTATACTGCAATTGCGGTACATGAAAAATTTAAAAGTGACGTTTATACTGCAATTGCAGTAAGAAATTACTACCGCAATTGAGGGATTTCCCTGACTGAGTGTTTGACGTCATCCTTAAAACATGTTTAAAGCCGCAGCGCCTGTCGCAAGTTGGGGACTCCAGATTGCATTTGTTAGGTTTTTGAGTGGTTTTTGGTGTTTGTGTTTATGTGATTGCTGTTTTGTTTTTCTGCTTGGCTTTTTAAACTTTATGTCTAGACATTTCTCTTTTGGTTTGTTGGTTCTTTTTCGCATAAAATTCTCATTTCTTGACAGAATGTTTGATTGGTTTGATTTATATATTTAGAAAAATTCAAAAAAATGGAAAAAAAACATATAATTATAAAAATATTAGTCCCTTTTTATGTTTCATCTTTATTTCATTTAGTATTTTCAACACTTTCTCTCCTTGAGGTCAGATCTCTGATCTTCACCATATATATATATCAACAGAACAGTTAGAGCATAGAGGTATAAAGCACGGCTATTCACACATGAAGCTTAGAGAATCGTGCAATGTAGATGGGGCCTTAAATCGCGTGTTTTTGTTTGGGCGGCTGGCGGCCTCAAAATTTATCTTTTTTGCTCATTCTTGTTCCTCGAATTACGAAAAATTTTGAAAATCGGAGAAATTTGGAGAAGAATCCTCTGGAAACCAAATTCTTTGGAGGTTAAAAACCAAAAATCAGAAGTCAGAAAAGTGCATCCTACTTCGAGCAATGTGGAATTTTTTAGACTATAGTTTGAGGACACCTTCAAAGTATGCTTCAGGAATAAGCTGATGGAAATTTAATGCCCAAGCTTTAGAGAATGGATTTGGATGTTCTGGAAAGGAGAAAGACCATGCTACCAGCAGGTGAAAATTCTACATCATGGTCATTTTTTTCTGTGAAGCTATGTCTATTCGAAGATGCACTATATTTTGTGCCAGAATTATGTCACTACTGCTGTTAGTGAGTGGTTTTCAAAGGTGATTCTTGAAGTTTAAGACCTAGCTACTGCCTATGAATTACCATTATTGTTGTCAAACCCTATTTAAGAACCAAGCTTCATCATAATATAGAATTTAAAGGCTAATTTAAAGCTTCATTACCAACTAATTTTTGTATCCCGCGATATATAATAGTGTCACAATAAGAAAGTCTTTCCTTACACAATCTGACTATTAGCATTACTACGTAGAGCCAGCCATCCCTATTTCTTATAGGCTCTTATAGGTTAAAACAATTCAACCTTCAGCTCTTAGTTGATATGTGTAAATTGCAAAAGTGACATTTATATAGCAGGGCGTAACTGTGGGTGAAAATGACTAGATTAGCTACAGAGTACCACAAGCACTCGGCAATTTTCTTGTCTGCTTGTCTGATTGATGGATATTTCAATAACAGACTTAACTTAACACAATCATTATTGTATTCCAATTTTAGGGAATTGACTGGCATGGTTTGTCAAGATTGCTCGTACGAAATCGCGCTGTGCGTTGAAATCCATTTTCTTGATAATGCATATTGTTCATCTTGACTTATGGTCAGTACAAATAATTGTTGAATGTTCGTGCAATGGCTTAGATCTAGTAAGTTTTATTTTTAAAAATGGATGAACATTTTGTACCGTAACCTTTTCAACTGACTTTTTCACAAAACCTTTAAATTGTCAAACAATGTTTTGTCCAATTTCATTTTTAAATTGTCAATTTTTCATATGATTATAATAATTTTCAATCCCTTTTTTTTTCAGGTACAATTTATCGCTTGCAAACCGAATACTGATTTTCGAAGCAGACGTTATGATTACGGGTTGGGAAATGACATACACAGCAGAATAGAATTCCTGTTGTTGACTTTATGACGTGGTAGATGACTTTCATGAATAGATTTCTTGGTATTTTAGAACATTAACTTATACACCTAACCTTTGTTATTTACATATGTTGATCATGGATGAGAAATGTATTCAATATTTACCTTTTCTCACAATTATAATCTGATAATATAATGAATAATTGTATTTCATAATTATATTAAAACCTGTACTTTTTAGTCAGTCCATCATTCAATATAGCTAGACAAAGTCTATACTTTATTTAATTTACATTTAATGAAGAGTCCCCCAGGGTGCGAATGTTGTATGTAGCTTGTGTGAAAGATGACTGGACTGACAGTATTTGATCGATGACTTTTAATTTACATTCTACTTAGCATCAGCTGGATTAGTCCCCCATTTTCTTATTAATTGTAGCTTGAAACTCTTTTCTTAATATTGGTAAACCAAAACTTTTTCAAACATTTTTTATAATGAAGCTTTTTACTTCTACAAAGGAATAGAACCTGAAGTAGAGAATTCTACAGCTAACAGGCAGGTTTCTTTGATTAAAGCCTAGAAAGCTTTTGGAACTTTTGGACCCCCCCCCCCCCTCCAGTCCATAAACTTTCCATGAGCTTTGCTTCACTAATTAGCATAATATTTAGAAAAATATTCTTGTTATTTAATATTGTGGATTATTTTCGATTGTTTTTTATTTTATATATCCTTATGTAATCAGTCATTATTGTACACCAATTGAATCCTATACCGACTGAAAATATTTGCAAGAGATGAATTAAAACCTAATGCAAGTCTTGTCAACGTACTTTTGTAGTAATTTTTATATATCTTAAATGATGACACATTAGACCTTGGCCAAATATGTCCTGTTTATTTTGTAAGTAAACCCTCTCTTTTCACCTTTTTATTAGCAGTTCTAAGTAGCTGCATGGAATTTTGAAGACTTTTTCTTCCATCTTTTAATTAGGTTGTTTTCAGAATTAAAAGAAACATACAATTGTATAAGAAAAGAAGCTTCTAAAGCATACTAGGCCACGAGTTTGCTTGTTTTTTTTTTGTTTCCCGCGCAAATTTTACGCGGTTTGCTGACTGGAACTAGGATTTTCGAATGTTTTGGACGCTAAAAGAAGGAACAAACGAAGCATAAATTTACTGAAATAGGTGGTTTACTTTGGCTGAATACACCTTTTTAAAAAATGACAATGACTTGCAAACTGTTAAAAAGGGAATTATCAGCCCTTAGTCTAATCAATGAAATATTTCTTTGACGTCAATCTCCATTCGTATTTCGAATCAGAGCCATTCTTTTGGTGACATGCAAGCTTGAAAGCCACGCTCTCAAAGATTGGTTTTAGCAAGGAAAAGTGTTTTAATGGTATGAAATTAATTATTTTTTTCTAAAGAAAGGTTCTACTTGCCTGTTAAAATGAAAAACCTGTATTTTATAGCTTAAAACCCCTTCAAAATAGCAAGTTTAATGAAGGGCGTTAATTTACGCCCGTAAGCTTGCTCCTCCCGCCCTCTCGCCTACATAAAGCGCCCAAATCTAAAGCTTCGCGGGAATAGCTTGCGCTGAATAGCCGTGAAAGAAACAGGAGAAGTATGCTATTGTAACCATGCTCGCCCTACGATTAAAAAAATTACGAGGTATGCATGCTCATAATCTCATACATCGTGCATTTTTAATGAACTCTTTTGTTGATAGGTGAAATCTTACTGGCTAATTTAAGTGTTGGAAATAAGATGAGACCAGATTCATTGTTTCTGACATATGTGTAAGAAAATATTTGGATTAAAATAAGGCCTGTAAACTTTGCAATCCTTCATCAAATGACAAGATTTTTCGATCAACATTTTCTTCAAGGTGAACTCTATTGCTTAATACTTTCCTCCAAAATTCTCCAGCGACTTTTTGTCTACAAATTGGGTCTGAAATTGTGTGTGCTTATACAGAACTTTTTATTTTCTGGCTGGAGAAAATATCTTTTCAAAACAAAATTTAATGGATGACAAAATTGAACGCAAACTTATTTCGTGGAGCTAAATTTTATTTTATTCTTGTATATTAGAAGGCTAGAAATCTTCGATGCTGATAGTAAGAATGTTCAGAGCAAACTTGAGTTCTACTAAAAAGTCGTATTTCATCGAGCGAGCCTAGAATTTCTTTTGATTTATTACATAAAAGAAATCAAAAGACTTTAACGACCAATTACCGACAAATTCATCTCCTGTCTTTCTTTATACCTCTATGGTTAGAGGCTGAAAACACACTCTTTCTTTCGAAGGGTCTCGAAGGACACATCAATTAATAAAAAGTCTATAAAATCAAAATAAGCTTCAACGTGTGCATCTAAAGAATTCAAAAACTAAATAATCAACTGTACTAACCGTATTGTTTGGTAAATCGTTATGAAATCGATAAATCACAGCAATCTCTGACCCATCAGTGACGCCATTTTAAATTTTTTGTTTACGCTTTCACTGATCTCTAAATCCTTTTAAATTGGTACACCTGGAGTCTTGGATTACAGCACAGATTTCTAAAATGAAAGCTAGAAGGGGGGGGGCGTTTATTTGGCACCTAAGAGTAAGTAGCTGTAATCTCCGAGCAGATCGGGCTAGCTCGACTCGAGACTTTTTGTCTGCAAATTGTATTGTTGTTGTAAGTAAATCTATCACTAGATTTCAAAAAATGGACTTTTGTGTAGACTAGTAAACTAGCGGGTAAACTAGTCGTTGAAAACAGACCCATATACAAAAAATTCAAACTCAAAAAAAAAAAGAATCGAAGAGGTGAGGTTGCGTGTCTTTTCTGAATTTCCAATAAAATTAGTCTACACAATAGACAGATCCAGGCTTCAAGCATCAGTTGATCCCCTGGACATTCGAAATTACCCTCGAACAGAACAAAATTACCCCCAAATAAAGCAAGTTTACCCCCCCCCAGGAAAAGGCAAATTTTATAGATTTTTTATTACCACCACCCCCGGACAATATATCCTCCACCCCCATGTACGAACATTTTCTGGAAGAGCCCAATATGGCCCAAATGCGGTCAAAAACCACTGACCTTTATGAGGGGGTCTATCTAACAATCCTGCATTATAAAAATAATAGACAAAAAGAACGACAAATTTCATACATCATGATTGTGTCTGGCGCGTTCTGGATGGGAAATAAGTACTCTGTACCAGAGTGTATCTCACGATTATCGTAGCGTAGTCCTCTACGGCAATGAATTTTGAAAATAGCCGTAGATACTGGGCTTGTGTACAGACTAGGAAATAAGTGGCTTTTCATATTCTCTTGGCTGGGAAAGATTAGAGATTCTACTCTAGCCAGCCCTTCGGGCTTTAAACTCAATGTCTTAAACCTTTCTCACAGGCAAGAGAAAAAGAGAGAAGCCTTTAAAATGTGCGCCTTATTTTTCATTACGGATTGAATCTAACGATTTCTTTGTTCTCGAGTGAAACATTTTTGAAAATCTGACGGAAAATGTTACTTTTAATCCGGCATTTGTCTTGTGTGAAATCCACGCGGACCTAGTCTGAATCGCAGACCTCTACAAAACCACAGGTAGTATAGGTCTGCTTAATGATCTACCAACCGCTTTCCGGTTAGCAAAGGAAATCTTGGCGAGTAATTTGATTGACATTATTGTGCGCGCAAAAACGATCGTTTCGAACGTTTTCAATGGAATGTTTACATTTGAAATTCGAATCCCAGACCAGAAAAACAAAACAGAAAAAAGATAAAAAACAATCTGATGCGCGCATTATGTACAGTCTGTAGATTTATTTTTGACTTTTGCTTTTATAAGATATCTGGTCTGTAAATTTATCAAAACTTTCCCACCTGAAAAGATACAAAGGCCACACGGTATTAAAAAGTGAAATGCCAAAGCTGAAGAAAAGTCCTTTATTTGTTTTAACATTTAAAGGCCCTTGTTGAAGGAACAACAACACTCCCTTTTGTAGAATCTTAAAGAAGTAATGTCAGAAATATTCAATATGACCCCCAAAATGTACTGTATATACAACTAGAATACCTTGAAATAATCTGCAACATATCTGTAGAACTGACAAAACAATTATCTGGAGCCAAAGTGATCAACCAATCCAGTGTGGTAAAAAATTATGCACTCATGCAAGTCCAAATTAAAGCATCAAAATGTAGTTTTATCAAGCAAAACTTTGTTGGTGCACACAGAAGATACATCAGGGCACTTAAATTCAATAAATCTAATTTCTCATCTTTTACAAAATCTCCACATTAAACAAGAAAGGAGGAAGAAAAACAAGCAAACTTCCTTCCGCCTACTTTTTTTTCAAAATCCAAATATATTTTCCAATCTATGATTTGGTGCCTCACAGAAAATTTAAACATTACGTAATGTTATATTTGTAGACACTCGCCAGCTAAAAATGTCTTTAGCCGTATATCGGCTAAAGGCGGCAAATCTCTGGACAAAGGAAATATAGCTTATTAAGCATCCTCTATAAGGAGCACGAATCCGTTAGTGGATGCCAGCAGCCTAACGCGGACCGCGCTAAGTTGGGCAACTTAGGTGGGATTTAATGGCTTCAAATCCTACCTATAGGAGGAGATTCACTATTGCTGCGCTAAAGGCACTTTTTTTGCGATTTAATTGTTAATTCAGGGAATTTTGAATTGATATACTTTAATCGGATTAATTTTCGCGAATTTTTGCCATTTTCGCGAAATTAAAACTCGCGAACACGCGTGAGATTCCTGATTCGCGAAATTAAATCCACCACAAAACTTTTAAAATTGTACTTTTGACGGAGAAACTAGTTCCAAGTCTCCATTTATGGCAAAACTGCTTTGTCCATCATGGGCTAAACCCCGGGGACGGGGCACTCAGGGAAACAGGTTACGGCTGTATGTTATTTCTATATGCATAACGTTTATAAGCATATGCAGATTAAGTTTTCAGTACTTAAATAATGGCTTTATCGTTTAAGAACAATAGAATGCTAAGCATAATGCGAGCCTGATAGCAGACATTTGCTTATAAAAAGCATGTATGTGCGTGTCATAAGGGTCACGACTCAAATCATACCGCAAGTACATGTTTCTTTTTTAAAGTTTTTCTACGGGAATAAAAGGAGCTTATTTTAGGCAGTGTCTTCATGCTGAGTCAGATAAATTAAAGCTACTTTTTAACGCAACGATATCCTGCAAACAAGTGAAAGATCGAAAGTTTTTTCGAGACGTGAAATGAACCTTTTTCTAATCTTGTCGCACTTGTTTTTACTTCATCAGACCTTTCAATTAAAACAAAACCTTGGATTTGGTAAACAAAAAACAAAAAAAACAGCTTATCTAGATGAGCCCCCCCCCCCAGCGGGCCAAAATTTCACGCGAATCAAGAATATTTTCAGGATTAAAAAAAAATCACCTCTAAAATTGATCTTTTTAGGGCAATATAGACCATATTATGAACAAAAAATTCTCTCAATCTCGAAAATTTCTTCAAATTCGCAATTTCAAATTGGACGTTTTAGGGGTCATATGCTGTAATTTCTTATGAGATAAAAGAGCTGCACCCAGAAAAAAAAAACACCATTATTATCGGCAGAAGATTAGTGGAAAACTGCTTTGTCCATCATGGGCTAAACCCCGGGGACGGGGCACTCAGGGAAACAGGTTACGGGTGTATGTTATTTCTATATGCATAACGTTTATAAGCATATGCAGATTAAGTTTTCAGTACTTAAATAATGGCTTTATCGTTTAAGAACAATAGAATGCTAAGCATAATGCGAGCCTGATAGCAGACATTTGCTTATAAAAAGCATGTATGTGCGTGTCATAAGGGTCACGACTTTCGAGAATTTTATTAAAATCATTACAAGTATCTTGTAAAAAATCCAAGACATATCGAACTCATGGACGGGAATTTTATACACGATGAGAATCCCCTATATCAAAACATATCAGAGGGGATGCGTGCAGCCCAGCATCAACGGGGAGAAAAAAAATTGAACGACAAAAGTATCTGTAAATGAAATATAAAACGTCTACATAAAGGTAACTAAAAACATAAATCTTTACATGCCCTATGTGGTTAACTAAAACGGAATTCTCAGCAGTTTCAGACATTGACTAGATATATACTAACTCAATCAAAAGACCACGATTAGTTGCGATTCATATTGCTTTTGCAACCTGCTGAGACGACAAAAAAGTGAATCAAGATACAAACAATAGACTAGTAAACTAGTCGTTGAAAACAGACCCATATACAAAAAATCAAGCTCCAAATAAAAAGAATCGAAGGGGTGAAGTTGCGTCTCTTTTCTGAATTTCAACGACTAGAAGCTACTTCCCTCAAAAAACGTTGTTTAATTTTGCAACTTTTTTTAGGTTTTTGAGAATCCATCCAACTTTTTTGACTAAATGATATTTCATAGTAACATTGAACATGGGAACATATAAATAAATGAGCATTTCTAAAAACGCAATAAACAGAAAGAAAAATAAATGAAATCCCGCACGGGTCAGACATACAGAAATCTGTATGTCTCTCCTTACGATTTTAGGTGAAGAAAAAAAGGCGTTGGAAGTAGCTTCTAGTCGGTTATTTTCCTTTTCTCTCACGCGCGCTGAATATTTAATTAGTGTTTACATTATTTGATTGACAGTTTTATTATAAGGTTATAAGTAATAACCGACTAGTTTACTAGTCTATACAAACAACGGCTCGACGAAAAAGGAGTTACATGTTGTCAAACAACCTATCGAAACGAAACAAAGAGTTTTTTCAAAAATGCAAAGGTTATGCGAAATATCAAAAATAAACATTTTATAGAACTACAAAACAAGCCTCCACCGAAGCAATCTTCGTATTTTGGCGGACCTAATAATGCAAAACTAAGTATAAACTTTTTTTGTATAAATTCAAATATGAACAATAGGAAGACACTCGACAACGACTCACACACACGCACAGGCACTCATTTTCATATCTGTGGACTCTTTGCAACAGCAAACTTTCTATTCGAAAGCAGTTCATAAACCTGATCTTCGTTGCTTTTTGAAAGAGCAACTGAGCGGATTTGGTCAGTGTAGTTCAATATGGTAGCTGTCAATACTTCGTCCTTGCAAATAGTGTTGAAAAACTCGACAGCTTCATCAGACCAACCATCATTCAAAGGTCTTAAGTTGAAGAAAGACGCCATGAAGCCTTGCACAGGAAGCATTAGGAACTTCGGAGTGATTGGACGAAGAGCTGTCAACTCGACTTTTTCTGAAAACCCAACATCAACCATGAGAACCTTTGCTTTACTCTCAACGATCTCTTCGACAGTAGCACGATACCAGTTACCATCTTGACTCAACGCACAACATTTTTGGTCTACTTGAACATCGACGACAGGTTCCAAGGAGGGACATTTTTCGTTCATCTCCTTCATCATTCGTTCACGTTCGTCAGATGATTCATGTAACATGCACCAAAACGAAGACAGATTCTGTGTTGATGGGATTGCAATCTTCACTTTGTCGAACAGGCGAACGTCGCAATCACGTAGAATACTATCCACTGAACCATAACTCATTCGAAAGAACTCGTTGATATCGTGTCCTTCTTGAATTAAAACAACGTCAGCGATCTGGGTGTCGGGATGATATTGGACGATGCGAATGAAGACTTCCGGCGCGTCTTCCACAACCGTTTTGTTGAGGTATTCTTCCGCACTTTCTTGGTTCTCCAACGGAATCTCAACGTCATGAAGGCGACATTTCAAACAGAACACTGGCTCGTTCAAATACTCTGATCTAATGCCACGAATATCTTCAACGATGACTTCATCTACGTTTCCATAATCCACGAATTCGACAGTGGCATACCCATCATGAGGTTGACGTATACGTGCACGATACCATTGCAAGTCAGTGAATTGGGCGATACAAGGACTGTTCTTCTCAAGGAATCGAGGACCTTTAAGATCGTCCAATCCATTTGCGATATCACTCATCAATTTGTCCAACTTCTTTTGAAGACGAACTAATTGAAAATTCAACATGTTGTGGCCAAGTAATGAAGCGCATACAACTTTTTCGTAGGACCCTGTTCTTGGCACCATCCATTTGAGATCATGCTGATCAATTGTCGTTTCCACCTCAATTCCTTTAATATATTCGATCTTGTGCGGTGGCTTCTCGTCAAGGGTAAGTTCAGCACCCGAACTGAATTGCGTTTGAAGGATATCGTTAACGCTTGCGATACCAATCTTGTCCACAAAAGTGATAGTTGCAGATGGAGATGCGCTTGCTGGGTCTGTGAAGGAGGCATGGAACATTTCATCAATACAATTGTCTTCCAGCCATTCTTTCGTTTTTTCTTCATCCAAGGATAATGTCTTGGCCAGTTTGCAGGTCACACAAGTTGCTGGCTGCATGAAACGAACGTCAAACACTTCACGAAGATTAGCAGCCGGCACTACTTCACGATTTCCAAAATCAATAAACAACACACCATAGCCTTGAAGATCGATGGAGATGATTTCACCGCGATACCAGTTTCCGTCCTCCACAGAACGGGCGATGCAAGCCATTCCGACGCGAATGACGTCTTCATTGATCGTTTCTGCTGGCGCGTCCACCAATAATTCTGTGATGACATTTAACACGGTTTCGTACTTCAATAGCTGGAAACTGACTGCCTGTGAAGATCCGACATAAGTACACAACACCTTTTCAAATGCGTCCAATTGAGCTTTTGGGAATGGAGCACTGGTCTTTGAAGTGGATATAGTGTTATTTAAAGTGCTTGATAATGGTTCGATTCCTGAAATCTCCGAATCATTGATGGAAGTTTGAGTAAAGTCTTTGATTTCGGGACACAGTTCTGATTGAGTCGTAGATTCGAGTGTGCTGATTGTTTCATCGATGAGGGTGACTTCTCCTGAGATGGAGAACAGTTCGCTGATTTGGTTGTTGATACTGCTCTTTACATCTTCAAAGAATACGTTTGCTTCTATTGTAGTCTCTTTGCAAGAAACGTCTGCGAGGTTGAGTGTTTGGTCGATGACGTTGTTGGAGAGCCATTCGTTGAGCGCATTCTTTCTAATGTTAGAATGATTGAGGTCTCTAAGTTTCACTTCAATGGTTGTTTGTGGCGGACCTTTTGAAATAAATCCTTTGGATCGCATAAATACTTGATTAACAGAGACCGAATCTTGCGTTGCTTCGTCAATAAAATGAACAATTGCTTGCGATTCTTCTGCTTTGACGAGTTGTACTCGTTTCCATTTTTTGTCGTCTGCTGCTTGTACGAAATAAAAAGATCCAACTTGGACGTTTGCACGACATGGGATAATCTTCCCTTCTTCATTAACTTCATTTAAAAACTTTTTCAACACGTCAATATAATCCAACAACTGACAGTGAAGGTTGAACTCTTCACCAACTCTCAAACACTTGACTTTGTACACAACATCATCCTCCAACTTCGGTTCCTCTACGATATCTGCTCCACCTAAAAAGAATGCAAAATAAATATTCTTCAAACAAGACCATAAATCTCTCTCATTGTGCAACTTTATAAAAAACGTTTGGCGTGAATGTGTTGAAAGGTTGATAAAACACAAAATGGATAAAACCCGGCCAACTTGAAGTCAAAACGTGACATCAAAAGTGATGGAATTGTGAATAATTGTGACTAGAGTCTCATGTTTGTGCACATCGAACTGTTCGTGTTGTTATTGTGTTGTAAATAAATGTGCACACAATCTTTGGAGGCTATTTCAGATCACAGCTAGTTAACACAAAATAATATTGAAAACAGAGCTGAAATAACCTTCAAAGACCTTAAAATATGATGAAGTAGTTACCTACTGAGATTCCAGAGTCTTCAGTGCCTGCCTCTTCCATTGCGAATCGTTCGTAAATACAATCATTGATATGTTGTTCGGTGTTCCCTTTAGCATATACGTTGGCGGAAACGGCTGGCAGCTCCATTAGTTCGATGATCTCAAGATCAACTTCTTGTTCATTGTAAGTGGTTTCCAAAAACTCTTTGGTTGCCTTAGTATCGATATCATCCGTGTGGACGTCGTGTAGGTGTACGGTTAAGCACGCTTGTGGGGTGCTCTTCAAGTTTTCAGGGAGCGATCGTAGATCAGTGCTTTCGATCGTCTCGACGGATCCATAATCAATGAACTCGACTTTAACTGATGAGCCATTGACTTCTAGAATACCAACTCTGTACCATTCTTTATCTAACGCATATTGTGCAGCACAAAGAGTTCCAACAGCTACACTTCCTTGAGGCGGTAGAGATAATCCAGCTACACTGAGCGTATTCATGATTTCGTCAACGTTTGATGCATACGAGGAAAGTTGACATTTCAAGACTGTCGCAGATTCAACAAGATAACAAATCGCAGGAAGTTTCTCACCAACAGATAAATTTGGTTGTATAACGGTCGACTTGACTGGTTCAACAGGTGTAGGGATCGGGGCTTCAGATTGAATTTCAGAAACTGATTGTGTTTCAGAAACAGTCTCCTCAATAACGACATCTTCTTCTAATGCGAACATTTCATAGAGTTGGTCGTTGACGTGGTGATCTCTTCCCTCCGAGTAGACGTTAGCACTGATGACGTCAACCCCTTCTTTATTCTTGACTTCCAACCTCACGACACGCTCGAGTAATTGCTCAACCAACCAAGCCTTGGCAGCGTTAGTATCTAGATCTTCAGGATGTACATCATTCAGTTGGACAGTTATGCAGGTCTGTGGTAAAGCGGTGCATTCGATGGGGATTGCTTTGAGGTCACTTTCAGGTATCACTTCTATGTTTCCGAAGTCAACGAAATAAACATGAGCGCCTTGGTCATCCTTCTTGGCAATCCTGGCTCGGTACCATCCACCATCGGCTGCATACTTGGCAACACAAACTTTCCCTTCTTCACAAGCTTCAAGTGGAGGATATTCACCCACACTGTTTGCAATGTGCACCATCATTTGGTCAATTTGTCCTTGGAATTGGGTCAACTGACATCGCAAGTGTGTGGCATCATCAATGACATAACAGACAGCACTGTAGTTATTTTCAAGGATGATTTCAGGGTAGGCGATACTTGTTCCTTGGGTGATTTGCGATCCTGGAGACTTTGCAGGTTCTTGTTTCGGTTGTTCATCTACGACAGGTACAACTTCGGAAGGTTGCGTTTCGATGAAGGGTTCAGTTTCTTCAGATCCTTCAAGCGCAAACAATGAATATAGCAGATCGTTGACATGATCGTCACTTCCATCTTGATAAACATAAGCTTCAAGTGAGTTGTTTTTATCCAGAGATACTTTCACTTCAAGTGTAACTTGTTGATCAACCAGGGTGGACTTGAGATGTTCCAAGCTCTTTGAAGAATCAATATCAGTGGCACTGACATCGTGCAAAATGCAATCAATGCACGTTCTTGGCAGTTGAACCATTTCTGAGGAAGGCGATTTCAAACTTGAAACTTTGCAATCTTGGGTGTTTCCATAATCTACAAAAGAAACCGTTGCATTATCTCCATTGCTTTTTGTGATTTCTGCACGATACCAGCCCTCGTCTTCAGTGAAAACTGCAAGGCAAGGTGTTCCAACGTTTGTTGATGAGACTGCTTGGCAATTGGGTGCTTCAGTAGATAATTTTTCCATCAGTGCATTAAGTTGGTCTTCATACTTCTGTAACTGAACTTTAAGGAGTGTTGACGAGCAAGCTTGCATACAGTACGCAACTTCTTTCTTTGTTACTATGGGCGATTGATAGGAAAGGTTTGCAGGAAGCGAGGGTTGTGCTTTTACGACAGGAGCTTGCGGAGTCGGCTGTGAAGCAGGAGGTTGGGTTTCTGCTACGGATTCTTCTTCGAGTGCGAACAGAGAATATAGCAGATCGTTGACATGATCGTTCACTTCCATCTTGATAAACGTATGCTTCAAGTGAGTTGTTTTTATCCAGAGGTACTTTAACTTCAAGTGTAACTTGTTGATCAACCAGGGTGGACTTGAGATGTTCCAAGCTCTTTGAAGAATCAATGTCAGTGTCACTGACATCGTGCAAAATGCAATCAATGCACGTTCTTGGTAGTTGAACCATTTCTGAGGAAGGCGATTTCAAACTTGAAACTTTGCAATCTTGGGTGTTTCCGTAATCTACAAAAGAAACCGTTGCATTATCTCCATTGCTTTTTGTGATTTCTGCACGATACCAGCCCTCGTCTTCAGTGAAAACTGCAAGACAAGGTGTTCCAACGTTTGTTGATGAGACTGCTTGGCAATTGGGAGCTTCAGTAGATAATTTTTCCATCAGTGCATTAAGTTGGTCTTCATACTTCTGTAACTGAACTTTAAGGAGTGTTGACGAGCAAGCTTGCATACAGTACGCAATTTCTTTCTCTGTTACTATGGGAGATTGATAGGAAAGGTTGGCAGGAGGTGTTGGTTTGGCTTTCTCTTCAGGAGCTTGCGGAGCCGGCTGTGAAGCAGGAGGTTGGGTTTCTGCTACGGATTCTTCTTCGAGTGCGAACAGAGAATATAGCAGATCGTTGACATGATCTTCACTTCCATCTTGATAAACGTATGCTTCAAGTGAGTTGTTTTTATCCAGAGGTACTTTAACTTCAAGTGTAACTTGTTGATCAACCAGGGTGGACTTGAGATGTTCCAAGCTCTTTGAAGAATCAATATCAGTGGCACTGACATCGTGCAAAATGCAATCAATGCACGTTCTTGGCAGTTGAACCATTTCTGAGGAAGGCGATTTCAAACTTGAAACTTTGCAATCTTGGGTGTTTCCGTAATCTACAAAAGAAACCGTTGCATTATCTCCATTGCTTTTTGTGATTTCTGCACGATACCAACCCTCGTCTTCAGTGAAAACTGCAAGACAAGGTGTTCCAACGTCTGTTGATGAGACTGCTTGGCAATTGGGTGCTTCAGTAGATAATTTTTCCATCAGTGCATTAAGTTGGTCTTCATACTTCTGTAACTGAACTTTAAGGAGTGTTGACGAGCAAGCTTGTGTACAGTACGCAACTTCTTTCTCCGTTACTGCGGGGGATTTGTAGGAAAGTTTTGGTGTAGCTGCAGGTTTGGGTGTAGCTGCAGGTTCAGGAGTTAATGGTTGGTCTTTTGATTTCGCAAAGTTTGCAGCAATCAACATCTTGGAAATGTCCTGTTGATTTGCTTTATTGACCATTTCAACTTGTATCTTAGCGGATTCCTTCTCAACAATTTTGACATCAAATGATTGGTCTGTGCAAATGGTGTTAAACATTTCGATTGCGCCATTACCCCACTCGTTAGTGGCTGAGATGAGGTTGGAAAGTGAACATAACACAGCTTGTTGTGGTAGAGTGGCCAGTGAAGATGGTAACATACAAAGTTGATCTCTTGATACGATATCTTTGTTGCCATAGTCGCAAAACCAAACGTTGTACTAAAAAATCAAATTAGTTGGTTGAAATTCTAAATCTTACCAAATGATTTGTGTTGACAGGGATGAACAAATGACCCCTCCTACCTGGGATTTATTTTTTCAAGTTTGTAAAAAGACATGGTTCTGAATCATATGAGTAGTGAGGTCTGTTAGCACATAAGAACGTAAGAATATCTCAGATGGTGATGAAAGCATGAAATTTGGCACAGATGATCCTTAGAGGGTCTAAAACTTAATTTTAAACAGTAACACTAAATTTTGCCACCTGGCCAACTGCCAGATGACGTCATCAGGTGTCTGGGCAAAAATTTGACGAAAATTGAGGTTGCCTGGAAAAGCTTGTGATGACATCATCACAAAACTTTCAATCTCCATAACTTTTGATAGGAAGATTTTCAATTTTCATCAGCATTTCAGCTGAAACCATCAGATTTTGAATATTTTCAAAAAAATAAATTTTTGCCCAGCCACCTGATGACGTCATCTGGCAGGAGGCCAGGTAGGAAAATTTGGTGTTACTGTTTAAAATTAAGTTTTAGACCTTCTAAGGATCATCTGTGCCAAATTTCATGCTTTTATCACCATCTGAAGTATTTTTGTGCTAAGACCTCACTAGAGACCATATAGCTTTTTCACAAAATTCTTCCACCAACAAGGAACCCACGAGGGACTGAATTTTTCTATTTCTATGATATCCATGGCATTGGACTTGTTGGGATCAAAAGGTCACCCTCTTGGGCATACATGGTTGTATCCTATGAATTAAGTAAGGTCCTTTCAGAATACAATCTCAAAAAAGGAATCAAACAAAGAGCTTACCGTCTGTTTTGATTTTTGAAGAATTTGAACACGATACCAGCCACCATCTTCTTTATACATCCCCAAAGCAAAATCTCCTGGACGACCATTGAACTGTTCAGTCTTCCCTGCTGCGATATAAGATGCAATGCTTTCCATCAGAGTTGAAAGCTCTTGTTCAGATGCAGTTGGTTGACAGAAGAATTCGTGAGGGGAAGCAGCTTCTAAGAAGTACATGGGATATGATTGTCCTATTGTAGCTGTGTCAGGAAACTTTGGGATAGTTGTAGCGAACGCATGGCCATTTGTTACTGATGGCTGTGGGTTGATAGACACTTCTGTTTTTGGCTGTGCGGCTGGTTTAATTGACTCAAGCAACGTCTTTGATAAAGGTTTTCCATCTATCAAAACTTCAACTTTAAAAGGCGCCTCTTGTGATTTGAAATGGACAGTGAGTTCTTTATCCAAAAGTGTTTCAGTCGCAGTATTGAGTGATTTCAGTTGCTCGTGATTTTCCAAACAACAGGGCAAAGCAAACTTTGGTGAACCATCAAAGTCAGAATTCAAAACTTTGATTCGATCAATATCTAGATGCTCTGAGTTTCCGTAATCAATGTACTTCACAGTAAGTTTTTTCCCATGCACCTCTTGGATACAGGCACGGTACCACCCATCATCTTCAGTGAATTTTGAACAGCAATATTGCCCAATGATAGGACTGATCATTTGGAGATCTGATTCACTCATTTGAGAGTAGATTTCATAACTGTTCCATCAATGCATCGAGTTGAGGTGCACTTTTGAAGAGTTGGACATTGAATTCACTGTAGCTTTCAACTGATGTAACGACAACCTGTTCTGTTGATTCTGGCTCAAAATATCTTTCACAGCCAAGTTTTGATGCTTTAGATAGTGAATTTCCGAGTCCTTGTTCGATCAGGACCTGAGTGAAGTTCTTTTCAGATGTTTTTGTGTCGTATAGAAGTACAGAGTATGAGTTGCTTTCACCTGAAGGAAAAAAGGGTTTTATGTAGTTGCTATGACAACTTTTTGCTTGAGAGTTATTCCTCTTACTGACAGGATCTAAATCCACCTTTCTATAATTTCAATAAGACAAGAGTTCTAAATTCAAGTTAATGGCATGGCTGGTAGAGAGGAAACTTGTAAAAGGTATTTTTCCCAATAAATGAAAAAAGAAAAGTAGTGAAATGTAGGAGAGGGCATCTCCCTGGATTGTTCCACTTGCCCTTGAAGAAAGGTAAAAGAAGAAACACTTTCCTTCAAATGAACTGAGTACCTTGTGGCCTTATCTCCGATTACATTAGAACACAGATTTTTTATTTTCCAAAAAAAGGCAACTTGCTAAAGAAGTGTGTCAAATTATCACATTTACATTTATAAATTATCACAGGGATGTGCCTTTAGAGCAGAGCATAGTGTGCCCAAAATGGATGGTCGATTAGGAGATTACTGGTGGACTTATGCAATGAGTAACAAGTTGCCAATCTTAAATTAAATTTAGTTGAGCCAGACTTGACAGTTTATGACAAGATATTGCATTCACATAAGCTGATACATGCTAACACAAGCTAAAATTTATTTGCAACATATATGAACACATACCTAAATTAAGCAAAACCATACTTTGTCTAGATTTAATGATTTTGGGTTTTATGCTTTTATACGCAGAGGTAAAAAACACTTACTTTTTCCTTTGATGTAAGCAGCAAGATGTTTATCAAGAACCATGTTTTCAAATGAGCTGACTGCATCTGCACCCCATGTTTTCCCTGTGGGTTCAATATCAGCAAGTGAACAGACAAACACTTGAGCAGGCAATTTCAAAAATTCGGAAAAGATTGGACGGATATCATTTGCAGAGACAGCAGCAGAGTTTCCAAAATCAACAAAAGTTACTTCAATAGACTTCTTTTGAACACTGACGATCATTGCTCTATACCAACAACCATCCTCTGAAAAAAAATCAAAATTATGCTAACATTTCATCCAAATTCTTTTAGTAGAGGCTGCCTTATGACAAAAATGGCTAACATGTTGTACATCAATGATACAATGATTATAATCTGAAAGGCAATCTTCCAATGAGCAACTTCGGCAAATTTCTTTGTTGGTCGCTTTGGTAACCATTAACACCACTTTCCGTGACAACAACAGGAGAATTTACCACCCTCAATTATTTTAGATCTATAATAACCATGACGAAGAGAATCGATACATATGTTCTCCGTCGTGAAACATTTAGGACCCAGGAAGAAAGAAATTGTATGTATGGTTTATAAAAGAGTGTGTCAAAATTTTAAGCAGTTTTAAGCAGTTTAGCTGGATTTTATAATCATGTTTCACAATAAAGTCATAAAACCTGATTTAGACGCTGTATGACCCTAACATTGCGCACAAGCATTACTAGATTTTAGTAAGAGTCAGAGAGTTTCAAATAATTTGGAAAGTTTTCCATCAATATTTCAACAAAAGAGCAGCAATACGATAGATTCTAACTCCCTGTGCAGACAAAACTCCAAGCACTTCTACCACTGGCTGTTTTTTGGATTAGAAATTGAGTTTCCGCCAACTTGGTAACCACTTAGAGCAATCAATACATATGAGAGGCCTAGAAATTTGTCACGAGACCCCTTAGATGCCCTAAGAAAATTATCTATAGCCGTAGTCTGTATGTCTGTTTTCTGTCTGTGTGTCACTTTCGTTTTTGCAAGCAATGTATTTATTCTTGAAAAGGTAGTTTTGATTGACAGATCGGATAGAACCTAGTTTAGACTTTATTCAGCCTTTGTTTTGAAATTTAAGGCCCATCTACATTTAGTAATTTTAATTTCTGCATAGGCATGCCCGTTTTTTGTTTTTCTCTTTTCTTTTGTTTAAATCTTTTTCGAATATAATTAACGATCGTATGTATTTATTAATGACATTCGAAATCTTTTCAAAACAAAACAAATTCATTTCATATCATATTTCATAGAAAAGAACAAATGTAAATTAAAACATAACAAGCAACATGCTGAATGGACCTACCTAATGATTAACATCAGATGAAAATAAGAAAAAAGTGACAATAATTGTACAAAAATTCAGAATGGAAAAATAAAGCTTGTGTGTTGAATAATGTAAAATGGTAAAAAGGAATTTCCCCAAATACGAAAATCACTTGAACCATTCAGTAGGGAGGGGACTTAGAAAAAAACAATTAGTGGCATATGTACAAAAGCTGCCAAATTATATAAAAAGAAGAAAAAAATCAAAAATTTTGACCGGGGACCCTTTTCAGGGTCCCCCCGGGCCCCATTTCTGCGGGGTACTCAGCGCGACCCCGGACCAAAAATAGCCTAACACCAACTTTCTTAAAACATAGTCATGTGGCATATCAAATTATCAGAAATTTTATGCTGATTCCAAAAAACATTAGTAGTAGGGGTCAGAAATAAAGCTAAAAAAAGTTATAGCCATATATTGGACCAGATTTTGAGTAAATTGCATAATTCGCAAGCAGTTCGAATAAAATCTTGATTATGACTAATATTTCATGTAGTTAGTAGTTCAACTTTGGCATAATTCTGGTTAATTGAATGTAACTGTTTTCATGATATGAAGACATTTTCAGGTTTATTTAAGTTAGACAAGGATGGTGAAGCTGAGGTACTTCGAACAAGAGCAAAGATATTTTATCAAGCCAGAAATTGCAAAGTAAAAAATCAAAACAAACACAGAAATAAAAAGTTTTTTAATTGCAAAGAGCATTACCAACTGCCACATGAGTGGACAGATGAATGTAAAGATTGTAATACCTGTGTTAAGTTTGAGATGTTGGAAAAATAACCTTTGGATGTTCTACCAAATGCCAAAAAAAGCGTTGGAATATCTATTCACCACTGAGATGGTCAATACAGGAAAGAATAAGAATTTTGAAAAACTGTTGCAGAGAGTTGTATTGCAATGGATTTTTTGCAATGTTTATCCAAAGAACTATTGAACAGTGGAGCACGATTTTAAAAGATTATTATTACAATTTTATAAATAATTAAAATTAATACATAAATAATTATGAATCATTAAAAAAAAGAAGCACTTCGAAGAAACCAGATGATTACTCTAGGGTACCTAATAGCCAGGGGCTTAAGGGGGGATGATACCTTCCAAAAAAGTGAAGAAGGGGGGATAAGAAATTTTCATTAAAAAGGGGGGATAGCAAGGAGGGGGGATCGGTTAAGAAGGGGGGGGGCTTACGTATATTGTAGATATTCTTTCCAGCGTTGTTATGAATTTGGTCTGCATGAAAGGAAGTTTTTCTGTTTGAGTAGTCTGAGGGGATTATCGGATCACACTATACACTATATATTTTCGAAAATTTAGCCCAAAACCCTTGGGGGATAGATATTTTTAAAGGTTGGGGGGGTTGCCAAGAAGGGGATCAGACCCTTTCCGCACTATGCCCCCCTCTTATTCCAAACCCCCGGCTATTAGGTACCCGAGAGTACTGGCCTAAGTTTGAGAAATACAGATAGGTTAAAGAATTGTTTGACATTATTGGTAAGATTTCTCTTTGATTATTGAATAGTCCATTGCTAGGGCAAATTCTCTCCTAGGACTGACAGTGATATCCAATTCAATTCTTTGCAATATTTGTTTAGGTATACAAGTTGAGTTTAATCCATAGACCATGATTATGGCACCTTTAAAGTTTACATTTGCAGGATGCAGAATGAGGAGGCAGAATGGCAAGAGGTTGAGTTCAAGGGGGGGGTTATCAAAATGGGTTAAAAATATATTTGAAGGCGCCAGATCAGCTACCAGTATCTCAATGGCAGATCTTAAGAGCATCCTTGGTGAGTTGGAAAGTTTAAAAAGAGTCTATCAGTGAAACTGGTACAAAACCCTTCTAGTGGGATTTGTTTTTGGTTATTGTAAAATGTCCAGTCATTTTGCCTTATTTTTACACCCAGGTTGTTTCTTGTAGCCTTACCCTTTCTTTTGAACTTTTAAATTAAATTTAGCTCCAATCAATGACTGTACCCTACAATGCCTTTTCAAATGAAATGTAAACTTTAAAGGTGCCATCATGGTCTATGGATTGAACTCAACTTGTATACCTAAACGAAAATTGCAAAGATTTGAATTGGATATCACTGTCAGTCCTAGGAGAGAATTTGCCCTAGCAATGGACTATTCAATAATCAAAGAGAAATCTTTCCAATAATGTCAAACAATTCTTTAACCTATTTGCTTAAAATCATCTGTTTTTTTGAAGTGCTTCTTTTTTTCAATAATTCATAATTATTTAATAATGTTTTAATATCGTGCTCCGATGTTCGATAGTTCTTTGGATAAACATATTGCAAAAAATCCATTGCAATACAACACCCTTTTCAACAGCTTTTTCAAAATTCTCATTCTTTCCTGTATTGACCATCTTAGTGGTGAATAGATATTCCAACGCTTTCTTGGCATTTGGTAAAGAACATCCAAAGGTTAACTTCACATTCATTCTGCCCACTCATGTGGCAGTTCGTGATGCTCTTTACAATTGAAAAACTTTTTATTCCTTGATTTTTTACTTTGCAATTTCTGGCTTGATAAAATATTGTTGCTCTTGTTCAAGGTACCTCAGCTTCACACATCCATAATCCTTCTCTCTAAAGAAAACTTAAATAAACCTGAAAATGTCTTCATATCATGAAAACAGTTACATCAATAAACCAGAATTTTGTCAAAGTTTAACTACTAACAACATAAAATGTTAGTCATAATCAAGATTCTATTCGAATTTCTTGCGAATTATGCAATTACTCAAAAATCTGGTCCAAGATATGGTCATAACTTTTTTTAGCTTTATTTCTGACCCCTACTACTAATGTTTTTTGGAATCAGCATAGAATTTCTGATAATTTGATATGCCACATGACTATGTTTTAAGAAAGTTGGTGTTAGGCTATTTTTGGTCCGGGGTCGCGCTGAGTACCCCGCAGAAATGGGGCCCGGGGGGACCCTGAAAAGGGTCCCCGGTCAAAATTTTTGATTTTTTCCTTCTTTTTATATAATTTGGCAGCTTTTGTACATATGCCACTAAATTCTTTCTAATTTTCTTTTTTTAAGTCCCCTCCCTACATTCAGGCCCAAAAAACCTTTTAAGCTGTTTTTTGCCCAAATTTGCCCAAAATAATTTTCCTTAAAAATCTGGCTTCGTCACATTTTGGGCATTGCCATTTTTCATCATTGTGCAAAAAATCAGAAAAAAATTATGAGTCAACATTGAGAAAAGCTATATTTTCTTATTTGGTTAAAGGGAATTTCCCCAAAATACGAAAATCCGTCTTTTAAGGCGAATAAGAATTTCCCGGGAAAAACCACTTCAGTCATTCTTTAGAGAATCTTGCCCTCCATCTTTGTACAAAAAATCAGAAAAAAGTAATAACAGGATTTTGCACAAAGTCCAAAAAACCCTATTTTAGGCAGTTTTAGGTCCAAATTTGCCCAAATGAATTTTTTTTCGAAAATCTGGCTCCGTCACATTTTGGGAATTACCATTTTGCATCATTGTGCAAAAAATCAGAAAAAAATAATGAGTCAACTTTGAGAAAAGCTATATTTTCTTATTTGGTTAAAGGGAATTTCCCCAAAATACGAAAATCCGTTTTTTAAGGCGAAAAAGAATTTTCCGGGAAAAACCACTTCAGCCATTCTTTAGAGAATCTTGCCCTCCATCTTTGTACAAAAAATCAGAAAAAAGTAATGACAGGATTTTGCACAAAGTCCAAAAAAACCCTATTTTTAGGCAGTTTTTGGCCCAAATTTGCCCAAATATATTTTTTTTCGAAAATCGGGCTCCGACACATTTTAGGCATTGCCATTTTGCATAATTGTGCAAAAAATCAGAAAAAATAATGAGTCAACATTGTTTAAAAGCTATATTTTTCTTATTTGGTTAAAGGGAATTTCCCCCAAAATACGAAAATCCGTTTTTTAAGGCGAATAAGAATTTTCCGGGAAAAACCACTTCAGCCATTCTTTAGAGAATCTTGCCCTCCATCTTTGTACCAAAAAACAGGAAAAAGTAATGACAGGATTTTGCACAAAGTCCAAAAAACCCTATTTTTAGGTAGTTTTTGGCCCAAATTTGCCTAAATAAATTTTTTCTCAAAAATCGGGCTCCGTCACGTTCTGGGCATTGCCATTTTGCATCATTGTGCAAAAAATCAGAAAAAATTAATGAGCCAATCCTGAGAAAAGCTGGTAACAGACGGACGGACGAACGAACGAACGAACGAACGGACATGGGTTAATTTATAGGACCTCCACCGGGGCACCCGGAGGTAGGTCCAAAAATCAAAAAGTTTGTCGGACAACAACAGCATTCAAACAAGAGCTGCTGCCGGCAGGAAAAACACATACAATTTTCCAGCGGACAATCCAGGAGCTAAACTGTGAAAAACACAACCAGATACCAGATTTTTTTTCCAGGGAGGTTCATAATTTTCTTAAAAGGTCTTATTTTTTAGGAGCATTTTAACTTTCTTAGAAGAGAATAGCTGTTATAATTTTCCAGGAGCATAATTTTTTTAAAGAACAGATATACATTTTCCAGGAGTCCCATTTTTTCCCAGAAACTATGATATAATCCAGGAGAGCCAAGGATACGGATCAGATAGTTTTTTCCAGAAGAAAGGGACCTCCAGAACAGGGCTGCTCTTGATTCAAAGGGCAATATAAAGCAAAAGAAAAAAATAGTTCACCTCTTTCTTCCTATAAAAACATTCAAGTGGTCGTTACTGTCAAAAAGGGTGTACGTCATTTTACATGTTTAAATTCGAAAAGTTATGACAAGGGTTTAAAAAATCAACTTAGAATGGTCTTATTTTTTCAATCTGATAAAAACAAAGAGTTGCACTATTCTTTGTGACTTTCCCACTTTTTTTGAAGAATTGTCATTTCAACTGGACAACTTTTTAGCGGCCAATATTTTACTTTTACCGGTCCCGCCTCTTTTTCTATTGGCCATGGATTGGCCACTCTTGTTTACTTTTAAATCGGCTTTTTAAGCGGCCTCTGCTTTTTGCAACCGGGTATAGCCGATTTCATTACCTAACTCAAGATAATTCATGCAGAAGATGCTATTTGTGGTCAATTTTGACCAAAGTGTGGCGCATGAAATATCTCGAGTTAGGTAAGGAAATCAGCTATAACCGTTTAAAAGTCTTCTATATAGTTTTTCGAGAGCTTTCGAATGGTATACATGATATTGTCTGGAAATAAGTTTGAAATTTTCAAAAAATTTCGCCCTTAGGATTTTGCCTGGGGAAAATAGAAATGTCCCAAAAAAGGGATCCACCAGTGGGATTTTAGGGGAATTTTTCCTGAGGTATAAGCATCCTATAGAGAAGGTCTGGAGAATCATATTTTTTTCCTACAAACAGCCTGTATTTTTGTAACACGACCACACTAATAATTAACAAAAATATTCTTAACTTTTTTCGTTTTTATCAGTTTGAGTTATTTATATATTAATACTTTTCTTTTTCTAAAATGACAGATATTACATCAGGGGGGGGGGGGGGGTCGGTAGAAAATCTCAGACATATATGACACCACCCAGACTCTTGGAAGAGGTATTTTACTACCCTGGTAGTAAAAGCTTTTGGGACAATTTGTCATGGAGACCACCTATTTTTTGGTTGCTTTTCGGACTGATTTTGCAAAAAAAGCTAAAAAATGATTATTTCTGTGACACATTTTTCACGTAGTGCAAAAATTAATGTTTTTCCCTTAGAATTAAAGTCTTTTTATATTGACAAAAAATTTCGAGAATTTTTTGTTTGCAGCAAACAAATTATAAACATTTTCAGATTTTTTCAGAAAAGTCATCCAGAAAATTAAAAGAATTACAAAAAATAGCTAAAATTTGCTAATTTTACCAGTTTTAACTACCCAGGTAGTAAAATTTTTTCAACATTTAACACATAGATACCACCCATTTTAGAATTTAACTACCCTGGGTAGTAAATTTCTTTTTCGATTTTTCGTCACACCACCACCGTAGTAAACGTCATTATGTCTGAGATTTTATTACCGACCCCCCCCTGATTACATATCTTCACTATATATATAGACACGATAGGATAACACTTTCTGCTGTCATACAAAATACCGGCAAACGAAAACAGACTTAACCCTATTCAACCTAGACTTTTAGGGGCGGTTCAGAAATAGGGGGGGGGGGCTTTTCCTGTACCACCCCTTAACTTTTTATCTAGTGGGTCTTTTCGAATGAAATTTGTTTGGCACACAAGATCCTTGTCACATAAGGTAACTTATGACGCCACTCATCATGCCCAAAGTAAGCAAAAACCGAAAATGTCCTTTGTTCTTATATATAGCTATTGTATTCTAACAAAGGCTTTAGAAAAAAGTTGCCTGAGTTTAAAATGCTTATTTTATCCTAATTATTCAATAAATTACGGTTTTAACGATATTTTTTGCCCTTAAAAATAAATTTGTATTGGAAAAGTGTCAATTTTTGTGACACCTTACTGTCAGAAATGTCATCATGCTCAAGGTGTGAAAATTTTTAGGTGTCACATGTTTTTTATTTTCACATATAACAGCCACAAATAAAATGCTTGAAATTTTCACTGCTGAGGCCTGCTGGGGGGGGGGGAATAGGATTATATATTCATTAGCAGGTGTCTTAATGAGGTCTAATTAAGAATTGTTGGACTATCTTTTGGTTATTTAAATTTCATTTTAGTTTAGAAAAAAAGCGATACTTTAATAGAGCTACCTTCTTAATATAAAGAAAGTTTTAGCTGTTTTATGGCTGAAATTAAGAACCAGTTTTTTTTGTAAGAATGGGGTAGTTTGGGGAAGGTCCAATAGTTTGAAACTTAGATTTTTTCCATTTTTGGATATGCTTTTTAAGAGCAATGTAAAATCCCACAATATTTTTTGGCGAATTTATGCCAAATTGAATATTTTGACATTCAGGGATCGAATTAGCGTATCACATTTCGCAATTCGCGATGCGTTTTTGGATTACTTACAAGCTAAAAATTGAAAATTGATCCATTTTAGGATGCAAAATCATGATTATCAAAAAGTTGCGATGCACTTTCTATCCCTTATTTCGATGCCTGACATTGCACTTAATAATTTTGATAGAGTACCATGCTTTCTCAAATCAAAATGAGGAATTGCTTTTTCATGATTCTGAAACTATGGCAGGTAAAGTAAAGAATTTTCAAAAATAAAATAAATAAAAAAATTCCGAAAATGTTAGCTGGAGTTATGATGTCACAAAAACAATTCAAAATTGATTTTGGGGGGTATTTTAGAGCCACTTGACCTGTCCATGGGGAGTTTGTTCCTTCTCACAGTGCTGCAAATAACGGTCGGTGACCGGTAAATACCGGTCATTTTGTAGTTTCTACCGGTCATTCTGAAGCTCAGTTTTTCATTTTGTCCGGTTAAAATTTTAGATTAGAGGCTTCTTAATAGCGCTTCTAATTAAAAGAGGAGCAATTTTTAAATCAAAATAGGTGTTTAGCCAATCTAAAGGTCATTACAGACTACAAAATTTTCTAAGATGGTTCCGCCAGACCCCCTGCTCGTCACACTCGAAAGATTACCGGCCAACTGAAATTTCCCTATTTGCAGCATTGACTCAAAATAATAATTTCTGATAGTTCAGTGCTTGGTCTACCCATTAAGAATATTTTAAGGCCCTTCCTCTGTTAGTGTTAGACCTACTTGGCTTTTGGGCCTATAATGGCCAATAGGGTCGGAATTTTTTATTGCAATCACTTCAAATGGATAGACTAAGGACTGAACTATCAGAAATTATTATTTTGAGCAGGAATAAACTCCCCTGGGACAGACAGAGACAGGGGGATCTAGAATACCCCTAAAATCAAATTTGTAGTGTTTTAGTGATGTCATAACTCCAGATACTATTTTCGGAATTTTTTTTTTGAAAATTTTATAGTTCAACGGCCATAGTTTCAGAATCACGAAAACCAATTCCTAATTTTGATTTGAGAATGAGTACTTTTTTAAGTGCAATGCCCAAAAATGTCAAAAAATTCAAATTCGCATAAATCTGCCATTATGGATTTTCAGACCAAAATATTTTGGGATTTTACTCAGTTCATTATACATATCCAAAAATAAAAAAAATTTCAAACTAAGTTTCAAAATATTGGACCTGACCTGCTCTTAAAAAAAACCGGCTCTGAACCCAATTTTTTTAATTGGGCTCCAAACTTGAGGTTTTATAGTTACACATGAATCTTTGTAAATAAAATATCAGAAATATTGAATCAGCCTGAATCAGCTAACCACCAGGAAAGCTGGCAACTAATTAATTAGCAATGTTCTCAGATGTGCTTATTTATAGATTAAGATGTAACTTAGATTGAAAGCCATGTTTATTGACCCGAATCCAAATTTCATGTGCCCAAATAAATGTCATAGTGGGCAAGGGGGTTCTAGGTCCCACCTAACCCTAAAATTCCCCACCCTCAATCCAGACTCTCAGACTTTCAGACTCCCAGATCCCAGCTAAAAATGCTATCCCCACAAAAAATTATACTAATTTGAGGAACAAAACAAAAATTCTTACAGTGTAAGGCTGGACTTAAAAAATTGTTGGTTTGCCGTCACCCGACCCTAGATTTTGGAGGTGGGTGGGTGGGTCGGAAAATTTTTTTATTTTGACGATTTATGAAATTTTCGTCCATGGAAGGATTAACAGTTACATTTAGGTAATTTTGAATGGAAAACAGAAGAGCGCTAGCAGGGAATTCACAATTTTTATGCTGGAGAGAGACAAGATACGAGTTTTGATTTGATTGTTTGAAATTTTTGAAGAAAAAAATTTCTTCTTTAAAATGGCAATAAATTTTTTTGGGTTGGCAGGTTTCGAGGTAGGGTCGGTCGGGTGACTGCAAGGGAATTATTTTTTAAGTCCAGCCTAATAATAAAAAGGAGAAAAGTTTAGTATAGAAAAAAATTATTTATAGCAGGCTGCATCGTTTGAGGCGTGTGATAGGCGTTTTGCATAGCACTCCTTATCACATGCCTAAAGTACTTTTTAGGAGTGCGATTGACCACACACCTGGAATTTTCAAATGACAAAGCCTGTTATAGAATATAAAATTTAGAAAACGTTATAATTAAATTGGAAATAAGAAAAACTAACATTAAAGGGAACGACGCATTGTATATTTATGAAATGCTGATCTAGCATTGGCACAAACATCCATCTGGAGGAGTATTTAGGAGTGCTGGATCATAACAAAAACCAAAAGTGACTTTATTCCAAAAAATATATTCAAAAAAGTGAATATAATTTACTATAATGTTCAACAAAAACACAAAAAGACTTACACAAAACTGAAAGAAAAAAAGAATGTCTTTTTCTTTTGAATGGAATCGAGTGTTTCTATTTTTAAATGAAGACATTCTATTGTGAATTTATTCGAAAACTTCTTTGCAATCTTTTTGTTTACATTTTGTCTTCATTCACTTTCGTTTACTGTTGAAAACATAACAAAGTTTTAGCTATACTCTTAAACCGCGTATAACTGTCGGTTAAGCCAATCAGCTTTCGGGCTGACATCAGCATGTATTTCAGAGTATACCATGGAAGTACCACCAAATCCGACCCCTACTATAAGTATAGCGCTATTGCCTTTAATTTTACCAAAACATCAAAAATCCCACCTAAAGAAATTAATCCCCACCTTAACTTGTTTCTCCCACCTAAAACCTGAAAATATCCAAACCCACCTGGAAATTTGGGGGTGCACACTACGATGTTGTCCAAAATTGTAATTTTATGAGCGCAAAAACCATGTGTCTTATCAAAAAATTTGACATTTTGGACTAAACCCTGCATTAAATTCTGATCTGTAAAATACCAATAAATCAGGTGAATGGATCAAAACAATAAAATTTATTATCACAATCTTTCACTTTTTGAAATCTTAAGTTTGCAGCACTTTTAAGGCACGAGATACCATTTGATAAGTTGATTTTAAAACTAATTAATGACTTATTAAATAACCATTTAATAGATGACTTATTAAATAACCATTTAATAGATGACTTATTAAATAACCATTTAATAGATTCTGGTCAATAAAATACCAATGCAACATTTTACAGGATCAATGGGATAAAAGCAGGGGGGGGGTCGGTAGTAAAATCTCAGACATAATGACGTTTACTACGGTGGTGGTGTGACAAAAAATCGAAAAAACCTTTTACTACCCAGGGTAGTTAAATACTAAAATGGGTGGTATCTATGTGTTAAATTTTGAAAAATTTTTACTACCTGGGTAGTTAAAACTGGTAAAATTAGCAAATTTTAGCCATTTTTGGAATTCTTTTAATTTTTTGGATGACTTTTCTGAAAAAATCTGAAAATTTTTATAATTTAAAAATTTTTTTTGTTGGAAAGTTGTTTGCTGCAAACAAAAAATTCTCTAAATTTTTTGTCAATATGAAAAATATTTCAATTCTAAGGGCAAAACATTAGATTTTGCACTAAGTGAAAAATGTGTCACAGAAATAATAATTTTTTAGCTTTTTTTTGTAAAATAAGTCCGAAAAGCAACCAAAAAATAGGTGGTCTCCATGAAAAATTGTCCCAAAAACTTTTACTACCAGGGTAGTAAAATACCTCTTCCAAGAGTCTGGGTGGTGGTATGTAAAAATTCGTAAAAATCCTTTTACTACTCATATATGTCTGAGATTTTACTATCGACCCCCCCCTGATAAAAGTTATATTTGAATTATCTTATATTTATCACTGTCATAATTTCAAGTTGATAGCTTTTCAATCATATGAGATGCATACTTGATACGGGGTTAAATAAAAATAGTTGCAGCTTGATTTCCCTACTGACTTTCCCCAAAAAACAAAAATCTGTATTTTGAGGCAAACAAAAATTAGAGAGCCTTGCCTTCTGTCTTTATACAAGAAAAAGTCCAAAAAAGTTTTAGCAGTTTTTGGTCCAAATTTATCCCTAAAATAATTTTCTTGAAAATTAGGCTCTGTCACATTTTGGGTATTGCCATTCTGCATCATTGTGCAAAAAATCAGAAAATACTATGAGCCAATCCCAAGGAAAGCTGATAACAGACAGATAAACATGAACAGACAAACAGAATCCGGGTTAATTTATAGAAACCTCTGAGGTAGGTCCAAAATTCAGAAAACAATAATATGTAATACTCACAAAAAAACGAAAAAAACCTTTTTTAACCCCCTTTTTGGCTAAGATATTTTGATGCCAATTATAAATATATGATTTATCAAATAGTAAAAAAAATTGCCCGAAATAGAGCACATAGCCCAGCAAAACCTTTCTAGATCAATCAGATTTAGGAATATTGTCTAAAAATAACAATCAAAAGTTGCGATTTTTTTCATTTACCTTGTGATTTACAAGAGCAGAGTAGCGATAAGAATTTAAAAAGGCTAAGATCAACAAAAACTTTAAACTGGGAATCTCATAATCAAAGAATTACCGTTGTACAATGCAACACAAGGCATGAGCTTTTTCCAAATTATTGATTGATCTTCTTGGACAGTAGCATAAAACTGGTTCAAGTCATCTGTCATATTTTTGAATTCCACAGCATTTTGAACTACATGGCAACAAAACTGTGAAGGGGTTTCCACATGAACAGGAGCAACATCAATGTAACATTCAACATTCAAATCACATTCTTTAAACTTCTCTTCAGACAATACTTTGGTGCCATAGTCAGCTAAAAAATAAAACCAGCTTGCAATTCTCAATTATAATTTGGGAATGATGGCAGGCTTATTATGTAAAATGACCAAAAATAATTCTAGAGAACTACTAATATTTTGACCTACACAAGTCTTCATTACACTTTGACAAAGTTGTTACAGAATTAAAGAAGTAACGAAAATAATGTTGAAGATTTTCATCAAGATTTAAAATTATGTAATAGTTAGTCTTAGAAGTACTTAAGTTCCTAATCAGCATATTTGGATACAAATGCTCTTGATAGTAGGCCCAATCGGTTATCTGTGCTCGCACTTTGATTGGCTTTAGAAATCTTGAGGAATTGTCTATTATAACACTTCAAAAGACAAAGAATGAAAAGATTTTTTTAGCAAAAAATTTATAATTGTGACACTTCAAACATTGTGAAAAGGGGCGTGTAGAGGTGTAACCTGGCTCTCTCGTCAACAGTATAGTAGAAAAGAATAAGAGGCTGATTTTTTGGCTAATCTAGTGAAAGAAATTATTACAATACAATTGAAATTCAAGTCATAATCTATACCTTTTTTGTTTGGATTTTTTCCTTCTTTGACCATGCCAGAAAGAACCAATGTCTGGGTTACATTAGTCTGAGAATTGTCATCAATAATGAGAGCAACTTTGAAAACATTGTCAACAATTTCTTGTACTTCCATATTCAACTGCTTTTCCATAACAATTTGTTCAAATTTCTTGCAAACTTCATCAGTGAAAGATGCTGTGAAAAAAGAAAATTAACACTTAAAGCAAAATTATGACTTAACCCTATTCTTACTAGGCTTTTAGGGGTGGTTCAAAACTAGGGGCAGGCTTTTTTTCCTGTACCACCCCTTAACTTTTGATCTAGTGGGTCTTTTTAGATGAAATTTAGCACACAAGATCCTTGCCACATAAGACAATTTTTGACTAAATATTTTTTTGATGATGTCACTCATCATGCCCAAAGTGAGCAAAAACAGAAAATTTCCATTGTTCTTTAGAATTGCTTTTGTATTCTAACAAAGACTTTAGAAAAAAAGTTTAAAACAAGAGTCTAAAATGGTTATTTTATCCTAAATATTCAATAAATTACTGTTTAAACAATATTTGAGATAAAGAATAAATTTGTAGTTAGTGGAACAGTGTCAATTTTTGTGACACCTTACTTTCAGAAATGTCATCATGCTCAAGGTGTGAAAATAAAGTTTGGAATTTACAGAAAATTTTATGGCAAAAGCTCTATCATTTCAGGAGCTATTACCATTAATCTGTACCCCTAGGTACAAATATGGTTAAAAGGTTGAAGCCAAAAAGGCCACTGGCTTTCAAATTTGGCAAAAGATTGATTTTGATGAAAACTGCCGGATGCACCAAAAAAAGTATACAGGTCGAGATATTGGGAGCTTCTCTTCAGGATTTAAATTTTTTCTTTTTTTATTGTAAAGAGAATGCTCTAACTTGAATATTGAGCTATCATAAATTAAATTTGGAAAAGTTGTTTGAAAGTTATTTTAAAAAGACTGACTTTCAAAAAATCATTAAAAACAGCAATCATGCTATAAATAAGACAAAATGACAAAATACACAATTCTATTGTTTTTTTTATTCTTTTCTTTCTTATAAATTATATTTTGCCAACAATTTCTCCATCTTATTTGCATGTCATAAACGTTACGAGCAAGTTCTTTGAGCTACTATACTAGTCAAGGAATGGTGCAGGGTTCGAATTATAATTTTTAGGAGCTTCGCTATTTTTATGAGCGAAGCGAGGTAAAAAAGGAGCGGCGCAGGCAAATTTTTTTCACTGTTTGCGAAGCATTTTCATTATTTTGCAACTTGTTGTTTGGAAGAAAATGCGAAAGTATCTTCAATGCATTTCTCGAGAAAAGCAAAGTAAGACTTGAAGCAGGGGGGGTACCAAGTCAGTGTACTGGACCATAGGGTACTAACTTGATTTTTGGATTTTTTTCCAAAAAATTAGACCACCACCCTTTTAGGTACACTGTACTAACTTTTTTTCACGGTCGGGGCTTTGACACCACCCTTTTAGTACACTGTACTAACTTTTTTTCACGGTCGGGGCTTTGACACCACCCTTTTAGTACACTTACTAACTTTCTTCCACAGCCGGAGCTTTGATACCACCCTTTTAGTACACTGTACTGACGTTTTTCCACAACTAGATTTTTATTACCACCCTTTCTTCAGTACACTGTACTGACTTCTCCATGACCGGATTTTTGATACCACCCTTTTAGTACACTGTATTAGCTGTTTTTTCGATCAGATAAGTTTAGAAACCACCCCTTATAGTGCACTGTTCTAATTTCTTCTTGGCCAGATAAGTTTAATTGCCACCATATACAAAGGTTTTGAAGCATTTTGCTAAGAAAAGCACCAAATTATATAAAAGGAAAGATTTGAATATTAAAATACTTGAATCCTTATATACAGTAGTACAAACACTGAAACAATGAAACAGACAAAGCAAAGTCAATCAAATACAGTGAAATTAGCTGAAATTAGCACGTCAAAACACTCAAAACCAACTTTGAGTTATTTCCCTTCTTGTGACTTGATTTCTGGTTGTCTGGCAAACTGTAGCAGTTTTTCTTTTTTGAAAAATAAAAATGAAAGACTTACTAACATTGTACACAAACTGAAATGGAAAATCTTTTATCAAATGTAATATTATACAAAATATATAAAAAGGTGCTTTTCCCGGGGGGAGGGGGGACTCCAGGTAAGTGACCTACCGGACGTGCGGCCCTTAACGGTAGGTTTTTTGGACTTTGGAAAGTGCACTGTAAGGGATGATTTGTGAGAAAATGGGAAAAAGTGCACTGTATGGGTTTAAAATTTTATAAAATACCAAATTTTGAGGTAAAAATTTGAGAAATTTCAAAAAGTTTTGCCCTGTAAAAGGGCAAAAAAATTCGAAAAATTACACTATAAGGGTCGATTTCCAGCCAAATTTTTCCTGCACTGTAAGGGACCGATTTTAGAGACCTGATTTTTGGCCGAACGTACAGTCGTTTTCACCCCCTCCCCCCGGTGATTTCACTTATATACAGATTTTTTTCAATCAACAATCCAACAAGGTTACTAAAAAACATAAGACAATAGTAGAGCGGATTTGTTTTTATAAAACTTGAAAGCTTCAATTTGAACGTTTACACATTTCAAATTCTTGTTGTTGCCATAATGTAGATAGGGCCTTAAAGAAAACGTAAACAAGATTGGGAAACAAGGCCGGTCTCCATTTGCGCATGCTGCGACTCAGCATCCAATCAAGTAAACAGGAAACATTGGGAGAAAATCAGTGTACCAATTTGTATAGCTTAACCAGCTTTGACTTAAAGGTCTCGGACCAGCTTGGACCTGGCAAATTAGGGCAAATATACATGGGGAATTCACTGGGTTTGTGTGTTTTTACCACTGAATTAGTACAATGTACTAACTTTTTCATTGTATTTTTCTCAGAGGACCACCCTTTTAGTACACTGTACTAACTTTTTCATTGTATTTTTCTCAGAGGACCACCCTTTTAGTACACTGTACTAACTCAATTTAACCTAAAAAATACACCACCCCACCAGCTATGGGCCAGTACACTGACTCGATACCCCCCCCCCTGCTTGAAGTAAGAAATTATAGACAAAGCAAAATATAGTGAAGTTTTGAAGTAGCGAGTAAAGCAATAGATAAACGAGTGAATAAAGTAGCGAAGTGGCAAGTTGACAAAGCAATAGATAATAAATAAATGAAAGAAGTAGCAAAATAGGTGTTTTCTTATAACTTCTTAACTTCGCATTTTTGACTTACAAAATCTTTTTGGGTCGCTAAATCTAAAATTCACTTCGCATTTTGCGAAGTGCGAAGCTATAATTTGAACCCTGTGGTGATTTTTCAAAAGTTTCTCAACACACATAACATCAAAACCTCTCTTGGAGATTTCCAAAACTTTTTTTTCAAACAAGCATGGGATTAGCTTGTTTTATCATATTTGTAAATTCCGATTTTGACAAACACATTTTTTGGTATTTGGGTAAACAAGGTAAGTGTCAAGAGAAAAGTTTGCTCACTGTTTTTGATGATTTTTTGAAATAATCTTTGAGCTACTTTTTCAAAGCTAATAATATGATAGCTCAAAATATAAGTTCGAGCATCCTCTGCTCTGTACGATGAAGAAAGAATGAACAAAAAATTTTAATCTCACAATATCTCGACAAACCTGTATACTTTTTTTTGGTGCACCCAGTACATTTTTGGCAAAATTTCAGCCAAAATTTATGGGAACTGGGAAAAAAACTTGCCCTCTGTCTTGAATGAAAAATAGTTACCTTGAATGGGCTCTACACCAGACAGACAGCACTGTATTCCTTGTTTTGGAAGTTTGATAAACTCTTTCCTGAGAGGTTTAAGTTCAGATTTATCAACTTCTTCAAAATTGCCATAATCAATAAAGTGAACCTGAAACAATGAAAAAGTCAACTTTTTAAAATGGTTATCTCAATATTGTCAGAAGACCATCAGATCCTTGTTGAGATGGCTTTTTTCTGAATGAGGTTGTAGGCCTCCAGGTTTACGTTCCTAAAGCTAAAAATTTTCCACAGGCATTTCCGGAGTGCTCAGAGGCCACTTTCCTGTTCGGGAACCTGATCGGGAAACTGGTTAACTTCCCCATTTGGAAAGTCTAGCCATTTCGAGAAGTTTTCCACCTTCCCGTTCGGGAAATATTTCCTGTTAAGGATATAGTTGCCTTTTTTAAATAGTGTTCCTGACTGAAACATGGGACAGCAATTCGGCCACCGAACCTCCAAAGTCATTTGATTTGAGTTAATGAACGGTGTATTAAAAAATTCTCTTTCGCACCGATTACGCTTTAGTAGGCACACACTAATGTCTGGAACGAAAAAGACCAAATGTGTCATCACAAGCAACTTTAAATACGAATGAAATGGAACGTTCCAGCAAGACGAACGATATGGAACGTTCTTGAACTTTTAGGAACGTTCTAAGAACGCTAGAGAACGTTCTTAAACATTCCTGGTCATTCCCTTTTATTTACAAGTTTAAGGATGTCTTAAAACGTTCGGAAGCGTTCCTGAACGTTCCATAAGTTCTCGAACGTTCTCAAACGTTCCATAACGTTCTTATTGAGTCAATATTAACCTTTGGACTCAAAAGATCGTTCGCGAGCGTTCCGGGATGTTCTTGAGCGTTCTGGAATGTCTCTGAACGTTCTGGAACGTTCAGAAATGTCCCTGAACGTTTTAGAATGATCGAGGACGTTCTAGAACGTTCTAGAACGTTCTAGGAACGCTATGGAACGTCCGTGAACGTTCAGGAACGTCTCAAGAACGCTCCGTTTTATTTGTACTTCAAATCGCTTGTGATGACACAAATTAGTGGAAAACGATTGAGCTTTTGACATCACTCACGCGGCGAGTTACACACTGCGGCAGCATGTCTCCCACTCTTGATTTAGCTAATTTTTTTATGAATTTATGACAGTTTTTAATGCTTTTTTAGGACATTTTATGACATTTTTGGGTGTAAAATTTATGACAATTTATGACATTTCAACAAAAGTTAGGACATTTTTATGACAAAAATTCTTGTGTTCTTTCAAATTATTGTTTAACAGGTTTTATTTTAAGCCCTATGAATTCAAGTCCAGTAAAAGCGGAATAGAAATTATGTAAATCAAGGCCCTCTGGCAATTGTGACAGTCACTGTAATCACTGTGTATTCATTATCTGTTTAATCGCACGATGGGTTATTTTTTCTTATTTGGCACGCCCTCAAAGAGAGCAATTAATCGTTAATTGCATCCTGTAGAGAGCAATTAATCGTTAATCACACTCTCCAATGCCACGCCAATGTTTACAAAATTGATTTTAATGTTTTTTCTTACATTTTTTTTGCATCGTACGTTTTAATTGCATTCAAAACTTATTTTGTGTGAAAGAAAATCAAAAAACAACATCAATAGAAAGACATAAGGAAGAGAAAAATATAAAACTCTCAGTGTAATTTCTGTAATTTACTTTCCTAACTGGGAAAAAGTAGTGAAAGCCATTGTGCGATTAGCTCGTAATCACACAATAACTCGTACAATTCGCAAATTGCACTCGTGATTTTTTTGTTTCGAATTTCCCTCGTCCTTTAAGACTCGGAAAATTAATAACAAAAAAAATCACTCTTGCAATTATATTCGAATTGCACTCGTTATCATGTGATTACATATACTAATCAAAACAACTAAATGAACAATAACATAAAAGGAAGCATAAAATGCAAAATATGGATTCAGACCAGACGATGTCAACCGAACGTTATCAAACCAATTTTTTGGTAATCGAACAATCGAATTTCATCAAACTAATTGAACGATAACTGTTCGATTACCGAACTAAATCGAACTTTACTGGAAATTACTGTTCGATTATAGTTCGTTTAGAGTTCAAATAGAGTTCTATTAGTTTGTAGATCTTAAATAATGCTGTTTGTTTTACGGGGTGGGCGCCAACTACTTCTGCCCCACCCTGATGGTGCATTTGTGGCTGCCCCTGAGAATGAGTGGTGGTCGAGGTCTATGGAATTGAAACCGAACACATCAAACAGTCATCAAACACAATCAAACTTTATGGGGATTTCTCGGTTCGATAACTGTTCGATGAGGTTCGGTAATGGAACAGCTATCGTTCGCTTAGTTCGATGAAATTCGACTGACATCGTCTGGTTCAGAAAAACTCAAACACCTTTAAACTTTAAACGAGGAAAACTAAAGAATGAAACTATACAACAACTTTTCAGCCTAGCATTAAAATAGATTGATTATGTACACAAATAAATTCAAAATGAATCTTTCATGATATTGGCTCAGCCTCAGCCGCATTCCAAGGATTAACAACAAATCTTCCAATACAACATCATGTTGGTTGACCACAAGTTAAAATAAAAGGTATGGGTTAAAGTGTTGTGAAATCTATGTAAAAATTCTATAATCATGGTTAGAGCTGGCTGAAGATCGATAAAAAGTTTATCTTTTCTAAAGAATGATTAATTAAACTATACTAGAGTGATTGATGGGAAAGTTTGTAAGAAATTAAGGAAATTTATGACAAATCTTCAAAATTTATGACAATTTATGACATTTTTACCAAATTGGTGAAAATTTGTAAAAATTAAGGAATTTATGACAAATGCGAGGCCTGCGACTGGTCATTTGTGAATCCCATGGGGCAATAGGCGGTGGGTGGCGGGTGTTCTCTAATTCTCCATTAGGCATCCCTGGGCATCCGGTCATTTTGAATGAAAATAGAAAAGTTAAAAAGGGCGCGCTATCAGTGAAAGTTATCGTGACATGTATGACAGAAAGTATGATTGATAAACTTGGTGGAGTTATCAAAACAAACTTGTTGTCAAAGAGATTTAAATTAACAGTAAGTGAAAATACAGGCCAGATATCAAAAGTCCCACGTTTCGACCAATCATCCCAATTTTGAGCAGTTGACGATAAAATACATTTAAATTTTTAAGCTTTAAAAAAACTGGTCAGAAACTTTTAAAAAATAAAAAACTTTTTGGCTCATCAGAAATTTCTTTAAAAATCATACAACATCCTTTGAAGGGACTTTCCAATTTCACCAACAGAAATGAGCTTGTACTCTTGATATTTTACTAAATTGTGCTAAAATTTAAGAAGAAAACGCCTCCTTTTCACTTTGCTGAGACAGGGAAAAAAACAGAAGAGCTATTAATTAACATTAATTTATGTCAGTATCTAATAAATGCTAATATATAAAAGATTACCTTATTGGAACTAATTTTTGTGGTCGAAAAAAAAATATCCGAAAAATTGCATTTTGTGGGTTTCAATTTTCGCGTTTTTTTCCATTCTGGAATTTTTTGCGGGTTTTAATTTTCGCGGTTTTGTCCTTTTTTGGACAAATTTCTTTCATTTTCCTAGGGATTTTTCAATTTTTTGATAAAATTGGAAAAAATCGTATTTAACAGGAATAAATTTTTGCGCTTTTCAACTCTCAAAATTTTTCGTGGGAAAAAATCTAAAATTAAAACCCACGAAAATTAGTTCCAATAAGGTACCATTTATTAGATGTATTACCTTAACTGACGTTTTGAAGATTTCTTTGATTTCTGCTCTGTAGTGTTCATCATCTTCAGTGAACTTGGCAACACATGGCTGACCAACGTTGAATGGTTCTGATAACCTACTTTCATTACATTCACCACTGTAAACACTTGATATTTGAGACATTAATTGAGACAAGCTTGCACTGAATGATGCTAAGTTTACGTAAAAATGGTGTGGATTGATTGAGTAGCTAATGAAGACTTTTTCTCCTTGTCCAACAGATAAAGAAGGAGTAACATATTTCAAATTGTTAGTTGATTTTTTGCTCGATGCAGAGCTGCTAGATCTCATTTCTTTGGTGACTTCCTGATCTTGAGGTAGGATAGTGGATGCAACAAGTCCTTCATTAACTAGCCTCTGGTTTACAGATTTTTCATCTTCTTCATATAACACAACTTCAGCTACACCATTGTCAAGTTTGGAGACAAAAGTTAGAATGGAATCTTTACTCATTGCATACTCGTCAAATTTTGAATTAGCTTCAACAGAATAATTTTGACCAGTTAGTGGCTTGATACCTGAAAGCTTACATTCAATTGCCATTATTGGTAAATTGAAAAACTGTTTGTCCAATTCCATTATGTGGCTATTCTGTACTGTGTCAACGTTTCCAAAATCTGCAAAGAACACTTGACTTGAATCATTTGAAGGATTGTGTACTATCCCTCTATACCACATTTCATCTTCACTAAACTTTGCACAACATGATAAATTTTTTGCAAGTTTTCTACACAGTGTTCCATTAGTAGCGTAAAAGGCTTGTAACGAACTTTGGAGTTTTTCAATATCTTCTTTTGATCCAGTTGGATTGCAAAAAAACTTATTGATTCCTTCAGAAAAAACAACTGAAAAGTCAATGTATTGGTCTTGCTTTAAGTTGTAAGATTTCAATGTTTCTTCCTTTATGGCAACTTTGTTAGAGGTGTTGCTTTTCTTAGAAGAGTCGCTTCCAATGCTCTGAACAGAAGAAGTACGAATCAAGCTGCTACACGATGAGGCACCACTGATTGATGAACTGTGTTTAGCTTGACCAAAGCCAGCAGATATAAGCTGTTCAGCAACACTTACTGAGCAGTTTGAATCGGCAAATAAGTTTAAAACAAGTAAATTTCTATGGATACGAATTGGAATACCCTGAAGCTCTTGTTCTAGGACAAGTTCTTTGATCAATTCAATCGCTTTTTCACTCCACCTGTCAGCCTTCAATACAGGCTCCACATGTGCCAGTACACACTCATGGGCTTGTGGAGCAAGTTCACTAAATTGGGCAGAAAGTTTCCTAATGGATGCAAAAGGAACAACTTCAGTATTTCCATGATCAATGAAGAAAACCTCAGCTTGTTTCGAAGGACTGTCAACTTCTGTTATTTGAGATCTGTACCAGTTTCCATCTTCAGAATACAGTGCAAGACATAGCTCACCTATGTAGGGATTTAAGATATTCTCAGGTAAAGAGTTTCTCTCACCACAAGCAGAAATGTCCTGATATAAACGTTCATACTTAACAGAAATTGAAGGCTCAGATAGTTGGCAGTATACATGTCCAGACGAAGGATCAACGTGAGAAACCAGCCATTTTGTTTTTCTTCCAAAAGGGACATCCAATGGTTTGAGGTTTTGCATCTTCAAAATTTGATGACGGAGTTCAGTCTAGAAATAACATCAATGACACTGTAAAGAAGTCAAAGCAACCAGTCCAATTTGGTGATGAAGAAATTTTCAGCCAGAGATCCTCACTCTTCGACTGTTTTGACCAAAAACGTGGTTGAAAACCCGGCAAAAAAATTTCGGAAGAAATAAAGAGGGTAGCAAACCCTTTACTACGAATTTACTTTAACCGCACAGTTCTAGGTTTTCTCTTAGGAATTTTCTTACCTCCCATTCCGGGGGGCTGGGCCGATCCATATTTGAAAAACGAAAGCAAAAACACTGCAAGATCTTCTTCGATGAAAATTGCATGTAGATGTAAAACCAGGTAAAACCGACCAAAACTCAACTCAACAAGCTCTCTGAAACTTCATTATATAATTCATGCATCATCGAGGAAAACAAGCTACAGAATGTGTAGGGATTTGTTTAAACATCTTTTACTTAATATGAATTCTTTTACATCAGTGTACAAGTAAGATCCAGTGTCCAGTGAAATGTAAAGAATTTGCTGTTGCCAATAGTTGCACTGTGTGAGCCTTTTTTACATTTTACAAACTACAAAAAAGATATATATCATGGCCAAGCTATATCCTCTAAATGGGCTATTCCATTTTTAAACCACAGGGGTATTGTCAAATAATCCCAGGAGGTTGGTTGATTTTTCATAAGGGAATTTTTCTTCATATAAATTCAGATTTTCCAAGGCAAGGGGAGGGACGTGAGAGGCGCTGTGGTATAGTGGTCATTGACCTTGGTTGCTGCACAGGCGACTGAGGTTCGATAGACCTTTTTTCAAAGAGGATGTCCTGTTGAATAATTATGTAGTCCAGCCATAAAAACAATGATAGAGCCATGAATAATTACTGTATCATGCATATTGTAATAATTAGGCATGGTTTTATCATTGTTTTTCAGCTGGACTACATAATTATTCAACAGGGTGGCCTCTTTGAAAAAAGGTCTATTCCCACTCGCAGCGGTTCACTTGGCCAAGTGAATGAACCTTTGCCCGGGTTAACCCATGCCATGTGAGGAGAATCGGGTAGTCAGCCAGTCTGGAAAGGAGGGAAATGTTATGCCGGAGCTGCGCCAACTTAACTGGGAAAAGTTGAAGGCAAGCAGATCTCAAACCTCAAATCTACGCCGGAGATATCCGGCGCACAAGCCGCAATTTCAAGACTGGGTAGCCTCCTGCAACTCAACCAAATAGAGAAATAGAAATAGATTGCCAGTTTGCACTTCATTAAGATTTGCTGGAGATCTCGAGTGCAGCACTCTTGGAAAATCAATCGGATTATCTTACTCAATATCTCATTTGCCTTCTCAATATGAAAGAAACTGCTCAGCTCTAAAGCTCTAACATAGCATCTAATAACATGAAAATCAGAATATGGTTTTTCAATGGGAATCAAAACTGTAAAGTGCACTTACAAACATACATTTTTCAGATCTAACAAAATTAATAACGGCACTGTCAGTATAGACTTAAACTCATATATCAAGATTACGGGATTTCGAGTACGGGCCGATTTTACTTTCGTTTTGAGTGGTTTCATTTTCGATTTCAACCCAACATCTTAGCAACGGGGTGCTCGCCCATAGTTACAGGCAGTCAGGGAAATCCCTTAATTGCGGTAGTAATTTTTTACTGCAATTGCGGTATAAACGTCACTTTTACATTTTTCATATACCGCAATTGCAGTATATTCAAGAAACAGAATTCTTCAAGATTCAAGGAGAAAATAGGCAAATTTTGTACATAATTGATCATATCTTTTTAATACACGTAGACAAAATATTTTTTCCGTAGATCAGATTCTTTTGATAAAGAAAAGCTTTATTCTCGTATGATTTTTTACAGTCGATGTTTGTTTATCTTTATCGACCAGCACTATATGTAGCTGTTATAAGCCTTTGTAGGCTAACCACAAATGAAAGCTACTGCAATTGCAGTATACCGCAATTGAGGGATTTCCCTGACTGACAGGTGTTTGTGCAAAAAACTAAACATAGAAAATTTTCCAAATCTCCCATTTCGATTAATGAAATGAAAAATGAAACTTTTCTATGTTTCACTTTTTTGCACCTATTCTTCAAAATGAAAATATTTAAGATTTTAAGTTCTTGTTTTATTCAATGATTTTTTATGGCACTTTGTTGACAATCTAACTCTCGCATCAAATTTCCGCTTTCTTCAGTAAATTGAAGATGAGAAAAAACCTAAGCCACGGATTACGGATTGAAACGAATATATGAAGGGTGAGATTTTACAGCCGCCCCTTATGTAAGGCACTGAAAGGCCACAGGTGCCCAAAAGAAGAGCCGTTTGAAATGCAGCAACCTCATTGACGTGGAAATTTAGTAAACAGCTACGAAGGAGGTCTGGGAAGCAGTCAGTAGAAGAGACCACTTTCGTTTTTGTTGCAGATTTCTATAAAAACTTTTCTCAGGGATTACTTGTCAATGTACATGTACACATGTGTTGTGTCAACTTGTCAGCATTTGTATTGCTGTAAAGGAATAGAGAAAAGAGGTAAGACTAGCCTAGTTTTTAATCCTGATATAGGAGTTTAAGTTTAGACTGACTGTCATCATTGACAATCAAACAAACGATAGTCTGTCAAGAGCCTTGTAAACATTCCAACAACTTTCATCGAAATGATCTGCCACAGCTATGTCTACCATTTTAGCGCCCGGTCCGAGGATTGAGCCTTGAATTGAATCTTCAGGTCAGTAAGTTTTTATTTCTGGTCAGTTTTAACCGATAATCGACCGCTATTTCGATCACTGAAAGTGATATAAAAATTCTAACAAAATGGTTAAGGGGGCTAGGGGGTTCATTTTCATCATCAATGCAATGATCGAAATAGCTGTCAGTTATCATTTAAGCTTCTTTCAACCACTGCAATGATTTTAGGTGCACACTTGTAAAATTTAAAGTAAATAGATATTTCAAAAGTTAAAATATATTTTTGTGTGTAGTAAAAAGCCAGACCTTAGGATCTGTCACTTCTTTTGTTGAACGTCACCCCCTGCGTTTAGTTAATGAAAGTAGATATGATTTTGAGACATTTTTGAGAAGAGGCTTGTGAATTAGGCCTGACAAAACTTTTTATGGTCAAGCATATGGGTGATAAATTGAAGAGTATGTTCACTGTATTTCTCAAGGAAAATGACGTATGTTCACTGTATTTCCCAAGGAAAATAAAGTACTTACAAATACAGAGTTTTCCCTTACAAATACAGAGTTTTCCCTTACAAATACAGACTTTTCCCTTACAAATACAGAGTTTTCCCTTACAAATACAGAGTTTTCCCTTACAAATACAGACTTTTCCCTTATGTTCACTGTATTTCTCAAGGAAAATGACGTATGTTCACTGTATTTTCCAAGGAAAATGTGAAGCATGTTCACTCTATTTTTCAAAGAAAATGAAGAATGCACACTCTGTATCTTTCAAGTAAAATTAAGTATGTTTACTAAACGTAGTCGTCTAAGAAAACAGCTTTTTTTTTTTAGAATCTTCCTTACAATCTAGTTTTTCTATTTATAAAAAGTAGATTGCTGACGTGTGGAAAGGAATTTCGGCATGACTGATCCTTTTGTTTCGATAATAACATCAAAGCGGGAATTAATTTTCTTCTCGATTCTTTCTTTCCTTTTTCTTTCTTATCAGTTCAGGCTTTCCCTCGCCACTCTCAAAGCGTGGTTAGCTCAAGCGGTTAGATCGTCTGTCTCATATGCATGGGGCTCCGAGTTCGATTCCGATGGGTGTCCAATTTTTCAATTCTTCGATTTTCTTTTTTTAATTCTCTTTCTTTTATAATGAAGGTCAATTAAACAAGTAACTAGCATATATTACCTCCGCTCTAGTGCTGCAAATAAGGAAATTTCAGTTGGCCGGTAATTTTTTGAGTGTAACGAGCAGGGGGTCCGGTGGAACCATCTTAGAAAACTTTGTAGTATGTGATGACTTAGCTTGGTTAAACACCTATTTTAGTTTGAAAACTGTTCCTCTTTTAATTAGAAGCGCTATATATTAAGTATTTATCTAAGCCTCTAATCTTCAAATTTTAACCGGACAAAATGAAAAACTGAGCCACAGAATGACCGGTAGAAACTACAAAATGACCGGTAATTACCGGTCACCTGCCGTTATTTGCAGCACTGCGCTCTCTGTCTAAGGTTTAGATAAGCTATAATAGCATCACTTATTAATAAGAACTTTTTTAAGTTTTTTTTTCTTCAATCATTTTTTTGCCACAAGCGATTATTCACGGCTAAGATATAGAAGAACGGGTATAGGCGTTTGCGTCTGCGTTTGCTGACTGACAGTTTCACTTTCACTACTTTCACTAGATTCATTTTCAGCCAGTGAGTGAGCGAGCGATTCTTTGTGAGAGAATCGTCAAATAACTTCTTTCAGAATCATTGAACTTCTCGTTTTATACTTAAAGGCAGAATAATAATCGATTTCCGGGTCAAAATGTTTGGCACCTGATCCAATCGTTTGCTTATCTTTCTTGCGTGGTCGTTATTTGAATTTCAGTATTCAATGCTTATAAAATATGGTTTTTATAAGAGTATTAAACTCCTCACTATGAGGGAACAGATCATAGATTCGATTTGAACGCGTAATTACTAATAGCAATTAACATTACATAACGCGTCGATATCTCTTCACTCTAATGATAATGTGATATATACAAAATTAAAGTGATGAGAGAATCACAAAAAAAATCAAGAATTGAAAAATTGGACATCCATTGGAATCAAACTCGGAGCCCCATGCATATGAGACAGACGATCTAACCGCTTGAGCTAACCACGCTTTGAGAGTGGTGAGGGAAAGCGTGAACTGATAAGAAAGAAAAAGGAAAGAAAGAATTGAGAAGAAAATTAATTCCCGCTTTGATGTTATTATCGAAACAAAAGGATCAGTCATGTCGAAATTCCTTTCCACACGTCAGCAGTAAGGAAGATTCTAAAAAAAAGCTGTTTTCTTAGACGACTACGTTTGATGATCTTTCAAAGTCGAATTCAAAGAAAATCTAACAGTTTTGAACTTTTAAAGATAATTATACTTCTTTGTGCGATTGTACTTGCTGTAATATACTTTTTTACTCAGAACTCTTAGAATGTCTGACATCTTCTATGCAACAGCATGAGTCTGCTTTGTAGATTAATTCATTACCATGATTATTAATTCTAATGTTCCAAAATCTTTTCTTAACTTGAAAAATTTTCAATAGGTAAGCAAGTTTCTGCATATATAGCTCACTAATGTTTAGGAAATATTTTTTTAAGGGCTAACAAAAAGATAGAAATGGCAGCAAAGATCCAGGAACAATTACAGAAAGAAATTGATGTATTTCAAAAAATGCAGAAAGACTTGCAAAAATTAGTGACTGGAAGACAACAGTTGGATGTGCAATACAATGAAAATAAAGTTGTGAAAGATGAATTAGATCTTGTCGAACCTGATTCGAACGTTTACAAATTGACTGGACCTATTCTTGTTAAACAGGATTTATCAGAAGCGAAATTAAATGTTGGCAAACGTCTAGATTATATACAAAGTGAACTGAAGCGTCATGAGAAATCAATCACAGACCTTCAAGGTAAACAGGAGAAGAAGAAAGAATCTTTAACCAAACTGCAACAGCAATATCAACAACTGTTACCAAAACAGGCTGCAAAATAGTTATATATCTTTCAGTTTTTGAAATCTAGGTGCCTAATTTATATCCTTTTGTTTTTGAATACATTAAGGTCAAAACTGGCCAAGAAAAATTATTCATTGTTGTTGCTTTGAAACCTTTATTGATGATAATTTGCTTTTTCTTTCTTGACATGACATTTGATCAGTGCTTTGGATATTAAAATACTGGTTTTAAATATGATTTTAAGTTACTTGATGGAATATACCCTTTTTTGAGTGCTTGAATAGAAGAAATTCGACATTGTTCAGTCTTCTTTTTAAAAGAAGTTAATGATGATTGCATGAACTTCACTAAACTTTTGTATTTTTATAGTATTAAAAGTAAAAAATAAAACAGAAATGTCTAAAGAGAAAGAAACTGATGCTGCAACAGTGCTGTCACAAATGAGCCAACTTGTTGGTGTGACACCCACATTTGACTTTTCTCCATCACAAGATACCATTCTTGAAGCTGATGCCATTGGTGCTACCTGTACATTGCAACCTTCGTCTCTTGGTATTCAACACTTAACTTTGCTCTACTTTATGAAGAAACATTTATACAGTGTTGTGGCAAAAGTTTCTCTTTCTCTCTAATGTTTTTTTTACAAACGTTTATGTTTTTTTTTCTTTTAGATAACGACATTCTTTTTCCACTCTCATCTCAACATAATTGTTTGGTTGGAGCTAAAAAAGGTAGATGTACAGTCCATTTTTCTGTAGTACAAACAGGATATCTCTCAGGTTCAAAAGACTATTCTCTTAATCTTGTGCGACGCCTCCTGCATAAAAAAACATGAAACAATATACCGCATAACTTGTAGCCCTGCAGGACGTTGATTAACCTTTTTGGATTTTAGGAAGGGTATTTATTCTACAGGTTGTATTGAAGAAGGTGGCGTTTTTTAAATAATCTTTAATCAAGGTCGCTTTGATAAAGGGGATGAGAAATTTGTTTTGTTTTTTCGTTTTCTTTCACTTCAATCCAAATACTCTCACTCTCAGGTGCCTAATAAACAGTAGGGTCTCCCTTAAAATCTCAAGATGCAGTGACTTTAAATTTTGACTAGTGATAGATATTGATAATTAGATATGATTTGCAAAAATTTCGTTTGCCCACCTGCTCGGTTGGGATGTTACAGTAAAATTGACTAAAATCATGTAACGGCTGATGTGCTTGTCCAATTTCACTGAAATTTGTTCCTGAAGGCTGATTTGTGAAATGAATGAGATAAGTAACAAGACGACTTAAAGTCGAAAATTTCGCATACTATTAGAACATCAACGACGAAGACGCGTGAAACGTGACTCCGGCAGCATTATGGATTTTGAATGAAGCGTTACACAAAATATACACATTGTATTGTACACACAGGTCGTAGATACCCTGTTTTCTTATGAAAAATCTCAATCCATTAAAAACAAAAAGATTCTTTAAAAATGCGACTAAAAAATCCTTTTTATAAGCTTAAAAAAAATCTTTATATTCAGAATAAATCAGAGAATTCCAATATACTTGAGAAAAAGATTTCAAAATTTTTTGAAAATGAAGAAGAAAAAATGAACTTTTCATTCTTTGATGCCAGAAACTTCATTCTGTGCTTTGATAACAAGTCACTTGCGATTTCACTTGCGCAAAGTTTATATCAACTTCTTTCTATAAACAGTAGAATTTTTCTAAAATTGAGAAAACAGCTACATTAGTCAGAAAAATCTGTTGTATACTATCTTTCTGATATAAATGATGGTGCACCACCATCAAAATCATTGGGCTTTTCCAGAACAAATTTGAATATTGCAGAATATTGTGGAGGGGGAGGGGGTTTGAGGATATAACATTTTTTGGAAATTTACCCTGTGACTTTTGACCCACAGACAGCAGGTCTAACCCCCGGACAGCAGGTCTAACCTTCAGACAAGCATCAGTTGACTCCATGGACAATCAAGAGGCCACTAAAGGCAAAAAGCAGTTGAGTAGTTGAGCTCCAGCTTCTGAACTAGAAAATGGCAGGGTAAAAACTAGCCAACTTTAAAGAAATAATACTCTTTGAGATTTTCCAAAATCTCAACGCAATAATCCATTAAAAATACACGATCTCTTATTCGATTTTACAGTAAGTGAAAATACAGACCAGATATGCAACAGTCCCATGTTTCGACCAATCGTCCCAAGTTAGAGCAGTTGACGGTACCTTGTTGCCCATTCTTTTTACACTCTGACGGCTTATTAGCAGACACCCACGCTAAACCTTAAAGAGCAGGCAAATATCTATCATCCCATCGGCCAGGCGATGTCAATCGAACTGTTCCATTACCGAGTACCGAACCATGTGTTTGATTGAGCTGTTGCGCTAGCAATAACTGGAACCATTTGAGCTACAAAAACACTGATCGAACTTAATCAAACTGCGATATAATCAAACATCAAACTGAAGATTTTCCGGTAAAGTTCAATTACTGTTCGATCAGGTTCGATAATCGAACACCTATTGTTCGATTTCGTTTGATGAAATTTGATGGTTCGATTACCAAAATTGATTTGATAGGGTTCGGTTGACATCATCGCCTGGCATCGGGGAGGAAAAGCTGGAACTTTTTCTTAATCCAAACTCATCGAACAACAATCAAACTTCATCAGATAAAAAACTGTCATCAAACTTACATAATCAAACTAATCAAAAAATTGTCTCACCAAATTAGGCTCGGTAATCGAACAGCTTTCGTTTGATTTCGTTGGATAGCTCGACAGTTCTTTGATATATGAAAATGATTGCTGAATTTCAATTGACATGATTTTTAGGAAATATGTGGAAATACTTGCTAAAGCAGACTGTTTGTCACAATTGGTTAACATTTAACACATACTCTCGGGTACCTAATAGCCGGGGGGGTTGGAATAAGCGGGGGGGTTGGAAAAAATCTCAAAACTTAATAAGCGGGGGGGTTGGAATAAAAATGTCCTGGGTGGAAAATTTTTGAAAAGGAGGCTAATACAGCAGAATTAGGATAAAAGAGGGAACTTTCAAAAACATTTTCCCAAAAATTAATAAGCGGGGGGGTTGGAATAAGAATGTCCTGGGTGGAAAATTTTCGAAAAATTAATTAGCGGGGGGGGGACGGCTATTAGGTACCCGAGAGTAACTATCTGGTGAAAAAAGGAAAAAAATATCATACCTGTGCTGTTTGTAGTTTGGGTGAAGAAGAGGGTTATGTGTTGTTATGTTGTTGTGTAAAATTAAATCTTTTTGTACTACTTACTGAGCATTATCAATTTATTGGTGCATTCACTAACTACACAAACATAAAATACTTAGTAGTAAACGAATAATAAACCTCTTTAAATACTCTACAAAAGACCAGAAAACATGATAGAAATTTATATAGCAGCAAGTTTCAAAAGCATGTGCAATCAAGCAGCCATTAAAAAGTTCTCACGATGAATGTTTACAAAGGCTTGGTTACACTTCTTTAGAGTATCTTTGTGAGTGAGTCCACCTTTAGAATATTGGCCGTAGTACGCCCGCAGCCAAACGCCCACGCCTAATTTCCCAAAAAATTTTCTCGCCACACACACACACACACACACACACACACACACACACAAAGACTATCGTAATACTTTCGCTATGCGAAATTAACAAAAAAAATTTGTTCCCATGAGTATTGTGATAAGTGACATCAAGCATCATTGCATTGTCCAGTAAATCAGTTTAAAACTTTAGGTCTTAGATTTTCATTTTAGATTTCAGTTTTCACCAAAAAGTGACATTGCTCAAAAACAAATTAGCTGTATGATTTGTAGGCTGCTTGTAATTACCAACACTTTTTCATTGCAGCCCAAGACGATCCATACATAGGTTTTGACGACGCAGAACACCCGTACGCAGCAAACATAGTGGTGACTGACACTTCCTTCGCACCTCCTCAAAAGAAAGATTCATCACCAAGCTTCCACCACGTCACCACGCCACCACCTCAAATATCAACCGTACAACCAACTGTCATTCGAAAACGTAAATCGATTGAATTCAAAACTAGAGAATCAAAAGCCTTCACCAAACACTTTTATCTCCGTATTCGAGTGGTGGCTATTGAAAACTTGTCAATGCGCTGAGTTTTAAAACCTTAAAGTCAAAGGGTCAATGATGATTTTTTTAGTGTTTTTTTTTTAATTTTACTTGGCTTCTGGGTTGAGGGATTTCAGAATTAAAAATTTTAGGATGACTTGCTCTTTTGATACTACTTGAGAACACGATTCTACTCGGTCACAGACAGGAAGTGTTACCGAACCTACTCAAACTATAATTAATTTGAACCTGTGATCAAGCTCTTGATACCCTTAATGTTTAGGAGGTGGTAGTCTACAATGTACAATTTGCAGAAAGACCTTCAAAACACATTCCAACTTGGTGACCCACATGAGATTCCACAGTGGAGAGAAACCGTTTGCATGTCATCTTTGCAACAAACCTTTTACCACCAAGAGTGACCTCAAAAGACACATGAAAATACATTCCATTGACAACAAGTCTTACAAGGTGCCACCACTTTTCTTTTTAACTAAGAACTAACTCTATGGCTGAAACATATCAATTTTTCACATAAGAGGTTTTTTTTGCACGGGCACAAATATCCTTAATTTGAAATACTTGATTCCTAACACTCCGGTGTGTAGAGACTGGTAGAGATGGATTATTTGACAAGACAAAGAAGAGAGGAAAATATGTTCCGTCCGGGAATCGTGAAATAAGCCTTCAATTGTTTTTCTTTTCAGTGTGATGTTTGCGGTAAAAGTTTTCGTGATTCTGCTACACGGACTCGTCACTACAAGATCCATAATCCAGCCTCGTCCACTTTGAAATGTCAACATTGCGAGAAGACGTTCACCAGGAGAGACAGTTTGAAAAACCACATGAAAACTCACCTCGAGGAGAAACCTTTCAAATGTCCCGTATGTTCGAGTGAGTTTGCTTACAGAAGCTCCTTCAATCGACATTTGGCAGCCCATGACACAAGCTCTATGTTTATTTGTGATATATGTGGCAAAGCTTTCAATCGTTCAGATTATGTGGAAAGTCACAAGAAACAAGTGCACTCTAGTGCACCACAACAGCTCAATCTGTCATCCACATGTGTGGCTTTTGATGTCAATGAGATGAACAGTCAGGATGATGTTCCTGGAATGAGTAAAGTGAAAAAAGGGAAGAAGAAGAAGAGAAAGAAGACTTCATCAGAAGATGAGAACTTGAATGCTGTACCCATCCTCATGTCGATGGCTGAACAAGCAGCCAAACCCAAAACCTTATCCTTGCTAAAAGAAGCCACCACACTGATGGAAACAGACTTGCTACCACAAGAGGAAGTGACTGAAGACCTGCCCTCGCCTTCAAACCTTGGTAACGAGATCATCAATTTAATCGGTGAAAGTTCTGACGAGGATGCACCTTTCACTGATGACGACACTGGTTCGGACAGGTTGGAGTTCTTTTCGGACAGCGAATTTCAAGAATGAGGGAAAGAAAAGGTATCTTTAACACTTATTTACACCCCTTATATTATCATTTATTCATCGTTACATGAGAAAGGTTTTCGAGTCTTTTTACAATAGAAGTTTCACACTTTGTGGTTGCAGACGTCACTTTTCTACCGGGTGACCCACGAAAAAGTTCGGACGTTTCTCGGCGTCTTGAGGCCGAACAAATGTCCTAAAGTGCTTGGAGTTTTATTATTTAGAAAGTAGATATCCTAACTTAAAATCCGAGCCATTACTTTTTAAATTTGACGCACAAGTTCCCTAGTTATGAGCTTTTAAACTCAAAATTCACTTTTCGGAAAGTGTAAAAAACAGGTAAAAAAGGGGTATCAAATTAGGTATTTTTAGACGTTTTTGATATACAGTTTTTGAGAAAATTCCTTGAAAGTGCCAATTTTGATAAAAACTAGTCTTGGTTTAAACAAAAACTACTTTAAAAGGTGTTTTTAATTAATTATTAATGTCATAAAACTCGTTAAATAAGTCAATTTATAAGAGATTTTCTAATTGATTGCATTAATTTGATACCTCTTTTTTACGTGTTTTTTACACTTTCCGAAAAGTGAATTTTGAGTTTAAAAGGTCATAAGTAGAGAACTAGTTGGTCAAATTTAAAAAGTGATAGCTCAAATTTTAAGTTAGGATATCTACTTTTTAAATATCAAAATTCCGAGCACTTTGGGACATTTGTTCGGCCTCAAGACGCCGAGAAAGGTCCGAACTTTTTCGTGGGTCACCCGGTATTATAGTTTAATTTCTGCTGGTTAAGTTTTGTGAGAATTGTTGCTCTTGGACTTGAGAAAAACTCGCATATTTGTTTCTCTTTCTTATCTCTGGAACATTTATCAAAGATTAGAAGGATTATGGTTCAAAAGCCTTGCTAAATATCTTCCTTCTTCGTCGCCAATGAAAAAACAAGGAAGAAATTAAGATGGGAAGATTACGTACTAGCAAAGGGTATAAAAGTAAAGTTCAGACTAAAACCTTCTCCTCTATATTACTGATACAAACAAAAACGAGGGCTTAAAGTCGGCCAACATAGAGGCATATTTTTTTATCAATCAACAATAAGTGTTTTATTTGTTTCAAAAGCGTTATTTATAAGAGATTGGGCTGGCTTCGAGTGTAGTACCTCTCAAGGTATAAATATAGCTGTGATACTTTTTCCCCTCATACGAAGTTGTTTACTAAAGTAGCAGTACAAACAATAGTATTGGAATTATATGAATGTGCACATCGAGTTGTTGTTGTAAGAGAGGCGAGAGGTCACACCGCTATCGTGCTTCTAATGACATGTTTGTTTATGTTGTTCTGACATTTTAAACAAAAGATAGATCAACTCTACTCGATATAAAAGACACTTGTTTGTGTGTGTGCGCACATCAACCAATTTTCTCACTGTACGTACTCTGTCATCAAAAGTACACTCATTATCCAACCAACGAAAAGAAGAAGCATGAATTGGCTCTTGCTTTCAACAATTTTGATTTTGAATATCCAACTTATAATTTGTCAAGGTATTTTCGTCTTTCTTTATTTCTTCAAATTTTTACTTCTCTCTTTTAAGCTAAGATAAAGCATTTAATTGTATCTCTTTTCTATAGGACCACGCGATGTGACGGTGACTCCAGAAACAGCTTTCTCAGTTTGCTCGCTCTGTCCGAAATTCACGTCGTCCGTTCAAAGCAAATACACCTTGTGTAATTCTTCAAGCAAGAAATATCAGAAATTTCTGGTGAGTTGACCCTTGTTACTTCTTTTTCTGCAAGGTATGTAATGATATTTGATGTTCATCTTTTCATGTTTGAAAAATCTTCTTCTCTTTCATCTTTGCAGTGTAAACGAATGAGTATTGGACCAACTGGTAAAATCTCGACAACAAGAAGTACAGAAATATTCTGCAAGGTAGGTATTTACACTTTAACATTCACTTTCGATTTGGTTGACGACTGCTCTCACCGGCTCTCATTTGAGCACTTTTTATTAGTTCATATATATCAAAGTCCTTGATACTTTGAATACTGATGCTTGATGCAGATAGTGAATTAGACTTTTTTCTTTCATTGTTTTACAGACCATTTGTTCTTGGAAATACAAATCCCTCGGTAAACAAATTATCCACATGAAGTAATTCAACACCTGCGAATCATTGTTAGATAATTAACTTATCATAATTTATTACAAGTCATACTATTGTCCTATATAATTTATTTGTGTGACCTTATTGTTTTATAATTTGTAGTTTATAGTATTAAAGTATTAGGAAAGACGATGATTGAATTCAAACCTTTTTGTGTTCTTCTTCATTAAAGAATTTGACGGTCAGGAAGATATGAAAAAAGATTTTTTTGAAAGTTGCATTCTTTCCTGGTTTTGATAATTATTCCAAGTGTTTCAGAGATATGATAAAATAGAGCATGAACATATAAACGACTAGACATCCATCTCCTTTGTCTTTTTGAAGATAACACAGCTAGCTTCGTTGCCGCCGTTAAAAGCATAAAGTGAAACAATAGATTTGATGATATATCACTTGGGAATACCTTGCTAACAACGTCAAACTTCAACAAAAGTCTCTGTTGTTCTCTTCTCAAGCCTTTTATTTTTATCATAACAAAGATAACAGAGGCAAAATCATCGTCAGCTTGTCAAAACTCCGACTAATATTTCTAAATTTTGACTTAAAAGTGTCTAATAATTTTAGAGAGTGTCACATTCTAATTTCGATATTCTTATTACACAGGCTCTCGACTTTAGCAAGCTATTTTTTTCAAGTCATAAAAAAAATTATTGGAGTGACAAAAGGGATTCAAAAGTATACACGCAGTTGAAATTCTACATTTCAGAGTTGAAAATGTTGATAAAATATATTACAAACATGTAAAAAAATTAGAAAATAATTTTTTTGTAGATTAGGAGTAATGTTCAAGCTCTATCAATCTTTTTACCTAAATAATTCAAAGAAATAAAATTATGAGTATGACGGAATATTGTCGGATTTTTAATACCAATTTTGAAATACAGGCGGCAACGAAGCTCGCTAGACTTCAAGAATGGTCAGGTTTTGTATGCTTATTCCTTTGGCTGTTTTCATTCTTCAATTATTTTGATTTTAGGGGCATTGGGACAAATTTCAGGCATTTTTGGATGAATATTTCAAAGGGTCCCCAAAGAAGAAATTCTTAGGAAATTCTTGCGTTTTTCCATTTGAAGTAATTTTTTTTCTTGTTTTTTTCACCAAGGGGTTGAATGACCATGCATCATTGGCCTAATTTCCAGGGGTTAAAGGTGACCCCAGCGGACCCTCAATTCACGCATTCACGTAAATTGTTCTCGGGATTTTTCAGAAAGTCAGGAAACTTTTTGGGAAAAATCGGGAAAACATTTGAAAATCGGGAAATTTGCACATAATAATTGGTGGAAAAAGAGAAAATTCACCTATCCACACTAAAAATCGTACACGTTCACATATTCACGCAATGAAATAGTGGATTTTCACTGTCATGCAAGTTTTTTTCAGTTCACGCATTCACGCATTTTTCTTTTTCCTTTTTCACACATTGACGCAAACCGCTGGAGGCCCCGTTAAAGGTAATTCTGAAATTCTCAAAGAGTATATAAGAATTATTTTTGTCGCCCAGTCTCACTTTAAAGTATACAGAAATTTTCCAAGGGCAGTTATAGCATTTAACCGTTTTTTCAGAGTTTTTTTGTAAATTTGCCATTTTTTCAGGCGATATCCACTAAATCTCAAAATTCTCTTAAATGAAAAAGCTTATTCATGTTACATATATATTTGGCAAGATAAGTGCAAAATTTTGTAACAACAGAATGAGAAGGTTAACCTAAGAATACATGCATTTACTAAAAATAGACAAAAGGAACGACAAATTTCTTAAACAACGAAACGTCTTTACCGAGCCTACGACTACCTAGGGACATTTAATTTCCCTATTAGTGAAAAGTGATTTTCTCGAGCAGAACCCCATAGGACTACCCATATTAACGAATAAGATCTTTCTTCGATAAATTATCAAACAAAAGCTGGCAAAATTGGGGGGGTTGGAAAATTTTCTAGATTTTAATAAACGGGGGGGACCTAATTGCCGGGGGGTTAGAAATTGTATTTCTGAAACCCAAAAATAAGGTAAAAATAGGTTAAAATCAGGCTATTTAGAGCAAAATAAGGGGCCTTATCTTTGACAGCTGAAAAAATTAACAAGCGGGGGGGCCGTTTATTTGGAACCTAAGAGTAAATGTATTATTCATTCTGTGAGTATTGGCTCTCATTTGTTCTGACATGTACTTGCGCTACTTTGAGAATCCCGGCACTGCCACAACAGCGGAGCTGCACTAGAGAGCCAACTTAAATCAGATGGTTTGAGATTTTTTGCCTGGAGAAACCCTCTGTCTTTTTAAGTAAAATTGCCAAGTATTTTTGTCTAACTATATTCTAAAGTCGAGAAATCACAATTTAAAATTTCTGAAAATGGGTTCTGACACGTTCTTACGTTGAAATTCCATTGTTCTTTCTAAAGGGGTCGTCCACATAGTACGTACGCACTAAAATGTCGAAAATCGAGTGCCCCCCTGTACGCAAGCGTACGCAAATGGCTATACCTCCTCTCGTCCCCTCTGGTAAGTACGTACTTTTTCATTCACCCCCTCGGTTGAAGAAAATTTCGAATTCAAATCGTTTGGTTTGGACCTTTATTTCATACATGAAACTCATTAGTTTATCAAAGAAACTTTCTTTTCCTTGTTGCGTATAAGAAGTGTAAAGGTCGACAAAAAAACAAGCGAAAAAGGGCTTTGAAAAATTTTTCTCTTCGTAGTACATACATTTTCCTTCGACCCCTCCCCTCCCCCTGTACGCAAGCATACGCTTTTGAGAAGACCCCCCCCCCCCCTAGTGTGTATCAAAAGTCATGACCATTTATCTATGAAAAATTGGGATGAAAAACTCACCAAAAATCGCCTTTTTCATGATATGATTTTGAGACAAAGAAGATTTTACAAAAACTTTCCGAAAATTTATTTTTGGTTCGGTAAATGATACGTTATCTACGGCAAAAATATATTTTCAATTGTTTTTTTTTGCACTGACCCTGACGACCGACGTGCTGCTGGAGTTTGAAAAGTGGACCCTGTCAGATATAAATGTTTGGTAAATTTGGGACCCCGTCAGAACGAAAAATCGAAAACTTTTCCCATTTTAACGCTGAAGAGAAGGAAAAATGACCAAAAGTAGACGAAAATTTTTATTTCCACACTAAAAATTGTCCAAAATGACCAGAAATCGACCCTGTCAGTTCCACATCTTGAAAATTAGTAAATTTGGGACAGGGGGGGGTCGGTACTAAGTTGTGGGGGCCAGTGCCGGGTGGTGGTCTGATAAGGTAAGTAAAAAACAACTTAGTACATGGTACTAAGTGGTGGTCCTAATTGAAAAAAAGATTTTTGCAACTTAGTATCAAGGGACTAAATGGTGGTCTCAATACCAAATATGAGGCATCAAGTTAGTATCTTGGTACTCAAAATCACAAAAAATCACAAAAATGTTCTTTCACTTTCTCTTGACTTATCCAATTTTTAAGAAAATGCAAGAAAATGAGTAGACTAGTAAACTAGTCGTTGAAAACAGACCCATTATACAAAAAATCAAGCTCCAAATAGAAGTTGCGTCTCTTTTCTGAATTTCAACGACTAGAAGCTACTTCCTTCAAAAAACGTTGTTTAATTTTACAACTTTTTTTAGGTTTTTGAGAATCCATCCAACTTTTTTGACTAAATAATATTTCATAGTAACATTGAACTTGGGAACATATAAATAAATGAGCATTTCTAAAAACGCAATAAACAGAAAGAAAAATAAATGCAATCCCGCACGGGTCAGACATACAGAAATCTGTATGTCTCTCCTTACGATTTTAGGTGAAGAAAAAAAGCATTGGAAGTAGCTTCTAGTCGGTTATTTTTCTTTTCTCTCACGCGCGCTGAATATTTAATTAGTGTTTACATTATTTGATTGACAGTTTTATTATAAGGTTATAAGTAATAACCGACTAGTTTACTAGTCTAGAAAATGAGTTGAAGAGAAAATTTTTAAAGGTTTTTTGCTGTTTTCACAGCATGCTATCAGTGGTCACCATTTGTTTGATTTAATTTGTTTTTTTATTTTAGGTAAATTCTAATTATATAAGTGAATAAATTTTTTCCAGCGAACTTATTTTTTGTAGGTCAATTGTATTTATTTCAGTAATTTTCATTTGGTTATAATTCGGTTTGCACTGATAGCAGAATACATACCTTGAATGACTGAAAAACAGTTACTTTATTACACAAATATTACTACAGTAGGCAAGTATTCAACAGCCTTGAAATTTGCACGATCTGGAATTAACACAAATTTTTCTGCTTTTTCAAGGAAACAGGGATTTTAATTAAGGGGGTTTTTATTAACACGAAATTTTTCACTTTGTGTTAATAAAATGACTAGTAATGTTTGAGTAATAAGGTATTTATCAGCTTTGCTTGATTAAAGTTTATGTTGATGATGTTTCAAATTAAAGATTTTTAAGTAATTAATTAGTCAATTAGAGCTAAATTTGTTTTTATTTGAAACTTTATTTCTTTTGATTAATAAGAAATTGACTTGAAAATGATATTTGACTTGACCTAACCAGACAGAAATTTTTCCTGAGATATTAAGGGTGGTACAGTGGTGTGGTATGTTTTTTAATACAGAGTTTTAAAGTTTTTAAAAAAACTTAAAGGAGGTGTACCAAAAAGTACCATTACTAAAGATTAAGGGTATACCCATTTTGAGGGGAAAAATCAACTTAGTACAGGCTACTTAATGATGGTGTGTCATTTCTCAATGGTGATATCAAGATTGTACCGGGTACTAAGGGGTGGTGTACCTATTTTAAGATGTAAATTCAACTTAGTACCTGGGTACTAAGTGGTGGTGGTCTCAGATAAATTTCAAAATACAAGAAAGTACAACTTTTCAGCACTGGTCCAGTACCACAACTTGGTACCCCCCCCCTGTTTGGGACCCTTTTAGATATCTCCAGAGTCTAAAAAAAGAACCCTGACCAGCGGCACGTACCCGTACCCAATTATGCCTAAGTGCAAGAAACCTTAATTTCGGTATATGCTAAACGTTGGTAAGAATCTATTATTTCGATTACAGTATAACTCTTTTACAACTGAATTCTGATTTGCAAATTTTATGGTCATAGAAATATACACATGCAAAAAAACATGTACAAAAATACCCTCAAACTGCCGTCATCTTCTGGAATTTTTCATTTTTTTGCAATTTCATTTTCCTTGGTACCAATACACTCTTCTCGAGATGCATAAATTTATTGTTGTCCTCGTTTTCAACCAGATTTCATTGCTATGAAATTATACATTTAAACCAATTTGAATTCCCAAAAGGCAAACATTAACTCAAAAACAAAAGTACTTGAAATTCAAAATGTCTCATGTGGTGTAAACAACACAATTATCATTGTGAATATGAAATTTTAAAGCAATGAAATCTGCTTGAAAACGAGGACAACAATAACTTTATGCATCTCGAGAAGAGTGTATTGGAACGAGCCTCTCCCGGTGTATAAACTCAGACCGATATATAAGTTCGAAAGTGATATACCTCCACCATATCAAATCACCATGGAATGTCGGTCAAATTTGATACTTTAATGGGATAAAATTTCGCGGGGATTAAATTTCGCGGTTGGGCCTATCCGCGAAATTCAAAAATTTCGCGGGGACTTAATTTCGCGGTTGGCACTATTGGGTGGCAATACTTTCACAATTTTGTATCTTTATACTGTCAAATCATGTATATTGGTTGTTGAAAAATACACATTATTTGCGCTTTTTGATGCAAGTAATCATTCAAAAGGTATTTATTTGACATATTTTGAGTTTTGATTAGAAATATTTCGCGGATGGGGTCCTTACAAATTTCCATTGGGATTTAATTTCGCGGATTTTCGTGGATGACACCCCGCGAAAGTTTATCCCATTAAAGTAGGAGAAAATTTCTCAGCCGTGGAAACAGGAATTTCAAAAGGACCTGCTTTTCTGTCGACAGTTTGAAACGGTAAAACGTTGATAAAAAATTGTTGAGAAAAATTCTCTACAAATTCCGATGCAATTTAACACAACAAAGCAAGGAGAATACAGTTAAGATCTCAAAAGTGGCCTCTCTTCGCTTTGCTAATAATAGGACCAGTAATTTTCCCGTGAGAAAAACTCCCTCTTGCGACCACTTCACTCTTCTATGTAAGTAGCATTGTACCAGGAAAAACCGCAAAAACTTCGTGCTAAATGGATGCATTATTTCTAACTCTTTGCTTTGTGTTAATGTATTCCTCTCTGAAAAATGTAAAAACATATCCGTTTTTTTCTGCCTACTCCTTGAACGAATGCCGCAATCTTCGAAAAAGAGGTTGCATACATAAATGACATATTCAGGTTTGAAATTACAGATGTTCTTTTTAAAATGTATCATTGCAAAATTTGGGTAAGAGGCATATTTTGCTTGTACTTAGTGGATTAACCTTATTGTGAGTTTCGTAAGTTACGTTGCATAAAACAACTGGGCTCTCTCACAGCACCAACTGAGATTGTTGTCAACCCTGTCATGTCATAAATCAGTAACATTAGCAAACAGCATTTGTGTAAAAGCCTGCACAAGGCACTGCAATTACATCGCAGATTTCTCTATTACTGCCTCAGTCTGAGAAGTTACAAGTGTGTGTCATATATATGACATATTGGTATAAAGTCTTTGTGACATGTCTATCCCGCACATTCCAGGTGAGAAAGAAAGGCTTTTTGATGGACAGAAATAGCACACACTATCTCCTGTATGCGAATGATCATTGAGTGTGATATTTGAAGTGCTCCTTAAGTACATTCGTCTGAAAGGGTCTTAGACCATAACAGTATCACTCTTAACGATCAATCAACTTGAAGCTTTTTATAAACTCGAGTGGCTGGAAAACACGCCAGTGCAAGAAATGCAACAAGTACAGGTTGCTTGCCACTGAATAGCGACGATGGGGCGAAGATGGGGCGAAGATATTTAGAATCTGTAAAAAGAATCCTTTGCTCAAGCCATTTCTGTAGCGCTAACTAAATGATTTCTTTTTTGGTTTTAACTTTTTCCGAAATACGTGAACTGGTCCCTTTTTCAAACAAAAGTCGTGGAAAATGTCAGAAATTGTGAGGTTCCATAGGCTGCATCTATAGAAAGAAAAGTCGATTTTTTGTATGACTTAATAATGCACCGAGTGAGGTTTTTGTAAAAATAAGCAATGGCTAAAATATTGCCTTACTTACAGAAGATGGTATCTTTAGCTAAGTCGATAATATAGAGTCTTCTACCTGCATAAAGATGTAACGGAGCAAATTATCAAGTGAGGGAAAACTTTCTAGAACTGGGAGCTGTCTCGACCACACAGCCTTGGTGAGGCATGATTTTCTATATAAAAAATAGTACTTACTCTCATTTGACTTTAAAAAAGAATAGTAGTAGCTCTACTACACGAGATTTGCGTGAATTAAACAGCTCTACTGGCTACAGGTGAAGTCGAGACAATTGTGTGTGTGTTTTACATAATACTTGGCATTGTAGCCAATAGTTTCTCGGAAATGGGAACTAAGAAAATAGTCATGTCAAAGATGTTACCTTTCTTTTAAAAACTTTCTTGGTCAAACCAAATCAAAAAAAAAATTTATGGCCATGTCATTCCTGTGGCCATGTCATTCCTGGACGGAAACATTTGTATTCGTTCTTAGTTCCTTGATTCAAATCTTCGACCTGCTTGTCTGGACTTTTGATGGACAGTTGTTAAAAGCTTTGGAATGTCACGAGTTGTTTTCGAACTCGTTCAAGTATTCAACTTAAAAAGAAGGTCCATCCACCTTCAATAGCTCTTCTAAACTCCAAGTGCTTCTATATTTGGTCTCTTTTACCCAACAGTTCCTTTCATCATGGCTTTAATGTAGACACACCTTTCTTTTCCCGCCATTTTTTTTATTCCTTTCTGCTGGAAATGAAATAAGCTGAATCAAATTTCTTCATTTTCGGGTAAAGAAAAACCGCAAAAAAACTCCTTAAATTTGCGGGTGGAAAATTTCACTTTTAAAGCGTAAAAAGCACTAAAGAACAAAGGAGCATTTGTCTAGAAGTGGCCTCTTGTAGGACAGTCCTATCAATAGACTTGATTGCACAATTTGTGCTATTTTCGCAAACACAACCACTTTGCAAATTCCAACTGCGAGAAGCCTCTGTTACAAAGGTTAGAAATGGCGTAAACAAAAAGTCCTTCAGAAGACAATCAACAACATTTTTTAACCAGCTCCTTTCAAACCTCTGCAAGATGTAGCGGATTTAAATTTGAGGCAATTTCATTCACTCTTAACTTAAGTCCTGACACTATTCCTTTTCTCTTAAGCCATTCCTCAGGCTGCTTGCTCTCTTATACGGGAAGATAGCGGTCGATAATTTTTATGCAGGTCATTTGGAGACTTTAGGTGACGAAGTGTTTATCTGGTGGAAGAAGTGACTGTTGAGGCGTCCCATGGTTTGTTTTGTCTATTCACTCCCTTCTCTCTTGACTGGTTGTAAAAATTAGAGACGTTGTAATTGAGATGTTCAATGATTTATGGAGTAAACAATGCAAACACAATGCCGCCTGCTATGAAAATGATTTGACACTTTTATATATGCCCTCTCTCGCATTTCAAGCCGTAAACAACAGGCGAACTTTCAACCAAACAAGTAGAGCGTCGAAGATAAACTATGGTCGTCTGTCAGACTGTTTTAACGGACTGTTTTTAACAAGTTAGACCTAACTAATGGCACGAATCTATGAAAGAACTCCACTTTGAACCACATTGAATGTTATTTCGAAGGGTGTCAAAGAGTGACCTTTTCTTGCTGTGAAGCCAAGAAACATTGCAATCGGAAAGGTGTCAAATATCTTGGCATTTCATCATAAGTAGAGCTCTTCACTTTTTATTTGGTGGAAATTGCAGTGGGAGACTGGGTAGGAGCACGTGATGGAGAACGTGTTGCTGTGTATAAAAAGGAGTGGAAGTTTTGGATAGAGCACACACTTGTAGTAGTGGCATCAAGAGAACACACCTCTTCACACAATCATCCACTAGTAAACAACAACAAACAACAAAATGACGTCCTCAATCAAGCTCTTCGCAACTTTCTTCATCCTTGCTTCCATTTACACGGACATTTCTTTGGCACAAGGTAAGTTCCTTGTTCGTGTCTCCTTCCTTATGTATCGTGGACAGTTAGTGAAAAGTTTTTGATTTATCATCACGATCATCAGGCGCTTTTCTTATGATCTTTTGTTGTTTTGTCACAGGACCACGCAAGTACCATGGTTCGTCCACACCTTCCACCAAACAAATGAACGCTATTCGTGGTTTGAAATCCAGATGTCAAGTTTGTTTGACTATCAAAAAAGAGATGAGTGGCAAAACCCCTGAAAATGACGACATTTGCGATGATAAACTGGTCCATGACGCCGAATCGGTACGTTCCTCCCTTTGTTTAGATGTCCACTGAAACTTGTAATTCTTTTCCAAGGGTACCTTGTGTCTAAAAGGGTAAAAAATACTGAAAAATTTTTGATATTCTTTGAATTTACTGTATTTTCTTATTTTCAGTGTGAAGTCATCTTGTACGCGGTTATCACTCGCAAGCGCTCTTTGGACTCATATTGCAACGTAAGTATCTCCTCTATGATCCAAATGTTTAGCCCAATGAAAAGAACCAACCCTTAGGGGTTTTTTTCGCCTCGGCGTGGTTTGCTTTTTTTTAATTACTGAGGCAATAAATACAAAGCAATTTCTCTAAACAAAAACTGACCGCTGTTTCGGAAGAGGTACATTCATGGCAATGTCTTTATGATCTTTTGTTCTATTTTTCCCAGTTCATTTGCAACAAACAAAATCCATCGAAGAAAGTCATCAAGAAACGTTCTTTAGACATGATGAAAGAAATCGAGTGAACCCACTCACCAATATCCCTCCTTTTCAAGGTGGAAGGAGGCTTCGGAAGGTGGCAAGCTGGTACTTGTGACTAAGCAGAGAGACGACACATTGTTCTGCTTTCATTGTTTTATTTATTTGAGAAAAAGGAAATAATTATTAACTATTGTTTTGTAGAGTAAAGATATTTGCTTGTAGACTTGTAAATTTTTTAGGATTTTTTGATAACAGTAAGATAACAGACTCTTAAAGAGAATTAAAATCTCTCCTCCTCATTCCAAAACACCAATGTTTTTGTCTTCAAAAAGTACAGGGGGTGAACGTAACACGTACACCCTCAACGAAACTTAATTGGTTGAGAACTAATTCTTGCCGCAAAAAAATAAGTTCTTGATATCAAATTTAAATTCCTTTACGACTTGTGCCTCTCGCTAAAATTAATTCCGTTAAGGTAATAATCTTTTCGGTATATTTTCAAAGTTGTTTTTCAGTGGAACTTGTCTTTGTTTTGCGCCTCTTTGAAATTATACAGTTTTCGACCGTAGACAAGATGTTTTCGGATGTAAAAATGTCTTTTCGAATATTGAGAGCATTGAAATAGAAATCGTAAACCTTACACTTCAGAACGAGGGTGATTTGACCAGAACAAACATATTTCCTTCATCAACGGATTATCACAGCTCAGAACCAATATACATATCTTCATCAACGCATCATAGCTCAGAAATCTCGGTCAAAATATATTGAGAATTTTGGTTAATTCCTCGTTTAGGCTATTTGTTAAATAATATTTCAATTCGGGAGGGACTTCCAGGTCAAATTCACTATTCACTTCCATGAGCCCTATTGGACCATTCTTGAACTTTTGGATCCCCAGATCCTAAGGTCCTTGAATTCTTAAATCTAATGTTCAAACTCAGAGTTAAAACTCAACCCTTCCAACCTAAATTAAAGCGCTTCCAAATTGTTTTTGGCTATAAGATTTCGTGGAAATTTCTCATTTTTCTCACTGTGAATGATTTTTTTAAACCTTAAGTTTGTTTGAAGTTTTTCATCGAAAAAGATTAGATATAAAGTGCAATGAATGCAAAATCCCAAAAGGAAGTCGATACGCTTAATTGAGAGCTTCTTCACAAAAATAATTAAAATTTATTAAATCCAAAATAGCTTATTCGCAAAAATAAATCCAGAAATTTTCACTAATTTTTAGACTCGCGAAAATTAAGCCGATTAAAGCTAAAGGTGGCCTGCTCCCCTACATAGGAAGTATCGGTGCAATGCGGCAATGTACCACTTGTGTATAAGCTGGGTTCTGGACTGTGCTTCGCTTTAACATTTGATATGTAATAAATTGCTAAAGAAGTTCTTCTTTTTGTAGGGTGGTTCAAAATCAGCACAAATGGTTTGCACGGTTGAATGATTTGATTGAAAGCTTTGCTGTATGATTGGTGGAGGAGGTTGGCATGATTGTTATCCTTCCAATGTTTCTATTGTTCTTCTGTTGAAAGATTCGAAACAAAGAATCAAACATTTGAAACAAAAAGAAGAACATGGATGGGAAAGACTGAAAATAAATCGTAAGTCAATTTCGTCCACCTTCTCCTGTCAGGTTTGACACTTTCTGTTCCAGAAACTAAAAGACATTTTGAAATTTCAAAGCATTTGACACTCGATTGTGCAAAATAAAACGACTATAGAGGGTCGTACGTTGAATACGAACATTGCTTAGACTTTAAAGTATTCAGGAACTTCGTTACCAAGAGGTAAACACAAGAGGAAAGCAGGTACAATTTCAGTGAAGTTTGCCTTACTTAATTACTCCTTCAGACATGAAAAGTATCAAAGTCCTTTATTGTAGAAAGATGGTGATATGGATGGCTTTAGGGTGACAGCAGATGGCCGTTATATAAATAAGCAGGCTTGTTTACAGAGTTCCGAAAACCACAAAAAATGCTTTGTCAAATTCTCGCGTGAGAAAATCTGTCAGCTATTTCTATTTTCAGTTTTCAGTTAAAATGTTTGTCCACTTTTTCGTTCGCTGTGTTCGGACATTTGCCTGTACATACTTGGCTCGTTTCACTTTAATGGGACTCATTTCCTAAAATAAAAATTTTTTTGTGTTGAAAGGCATCATACTAAAGTTGTATTTTTTATCGCATTAACGAGGCTAGTATCAATCTGTTACTTCTCTAATGAGGTATCACTCAATCTGTTGGGATAAACAACCAATTGATGTAAATGTTCTTTTCATGAAGTGATGATAGAAAGACATCACGTACAAGAGAACATCTTTCCGATATGATCCTTCCGAGATGGTTTCATGCAAAGTTTCTATGTCATTCAAAAGCTGTTTTGTCTCAGAGCCAGATATTCAAGGATACAAATGACTTGTAAATTGTTAGTGTAATTGTTAGGTCGCACCTGAAATTACATTTCCTTTCTTACGCATAAAGTGCTTGTGGTTGCGTCAACCGATTTTCAGAAAGAATGCAAGTTTGATCTTTTGTCAATCAGAGGCTATTGTTTTGCAAGCCATGGAAAGTGGGCTGGCTGTTTGCGTCTTCAGCTACTTGAGAGATGTTGCAATGAAGACTCGAGTTGTTTGTTTATTTTGATCAAAATACGGAGTGAAGTGATGCAGGGACCCTTTACATTAGCGTTATTCGATATCCTACTCAACTCAAAAATAGAAATCACTCTTTTCTCTTCCTAGGGGGTAGTTATTCGACAACTGAGCCTTTCTTTTGTTACAATTGATTTTCTGCAACCTTCATTACATTTTTCGAAAGATTTGTCATAGTATTTGTTTCCCACAAAACTCATTACCGAACCCATTCTTCAATGACAATATTTCGCATTCCATTGTTTTGTCACGCTTCACATCTTCGTTCGTTTTCGCTTATTACTAACCAAGTGACATTTAAAAGATACCTTGATAATAGTTTATTAAGGGAAAGACCAAAATATTAAATTACAAATATTAGTCTTGAAATATTTTCTTTTCCCGAAGAAATATTGGGTGTCTCATAGCAAGGGGGTCTTATTGAAATATCTTCATAAGTATCTTAAAACTATCTGTCCATACTGACAGTTTAAAGGCTTTAGTGTTTTCATCCAGATGTCTGGAAAACCTTTTAAAGACAAAAAGCCTTGGTGGGATAATTATGAAAAGGAGGCTTAAACAGGAGAATAGGCGCAAAAGAAGGAATATTCCAAGTATGATGATCAGGTCGCTGGAATGAGAGTGCAAATTACCTTTTCATAATCTAATTATTGAGCGCGTTATTAAGAGAAGTCCTCGGAAAATTATGTCAGTTGATAAATATACTGTACATATGAAGCCTGAAATGCGCAAAATCTCATCCCTCCTGTCATCATGTCAATTATTCAGCTCCAATTTCAAGGTCACTCATCTCAGCGAGACACCTTATTGAGGCACATTGGAAAAAGTTGTTCTCGTCTTCTGACAGTTGTCACAGTGCCTTCTTATGAAATCTCTTCACACTTCCTACTTATGAAAAGCTACTTGATATCACATTGTTTCTGTGCCACCAACCTGATTGATGACTTCATTTACCATTAGAAATATGTCTACTACTTAGGTCACGAAATCAAAGAATATTCTTCCCGTACCCTCATAAGGAAGCAGTTAACTATTGGACCACAGTCTGTTGTTAATGCCCCAATTAAGTTTCTTCTCCATAATTCAAATGTCCAGGCGTGGCTGAGGTTGTCAAAAATTGTTTAAGCAGGTTCGAGTTGTGGATGGTCATTTTACACTTGTTACGGGGCTTTGAATAAAAGAACATCCAAGGATTTTATCACTGCGCTAGGCTATTCATTAAGGTGAACTTTTTTGATAATCCTTTTACCCATTTCCCCCACCGTCCAGTTCGTGCGTTTGTACAATTCTGTGCATTACACATGAAAAAAGGGGAAAATAAACACACCAGATGATTGGGGGATCTGTGACGGAAAACGTTAGTAATACACGTGTGTAAAAGTGAATTGTTCCTTTCAATACAAAGTTCTTTAAAACACCAAAGTCCTTAACTTTACAATATTAAAGACGCAACTGTTGAATGGAAAACTTCGTCTCTCTTTTTATTTTTCTAATTCCATCATCACCCTTTTCGCGTGGAAAAAGTCAAGTCGCAAATTTTTTTAAATCATACACTTTTAAAAGCGTTGTAAAGTGATAAATCACGACCAGGTAACCAGTGTTGACAGTGAGACTTTGTCAAGTGTAACAGTTAGTTCTTCGATCATTGACACGTCATTCAGCAGTGCAAACAATCTTATGTTCAGGGAGCATGACTGGAAGCACGTTTTTATTTCTTTGTTTTCTCTTCTTTTAGAAAATGAGGCGATTATTTGGCATCACGTTTCTGTTCCTTGCATTTCACCAAGGTAAGCCCTCCTTCTCAAAATCCTTCGTCGAAAATTTCTGCAAATTATTTCTTGTAGCTTCGTGTATGTACTAAGAGTACAGGCTATTAAATCTTCATCGACCTATCTTTCAGTTTCGTCAGAATACAGTTGGCCTGCAGGAACATACGGATTACCGGAAACGGCCACTGGATGTCCGTACATCGGGAAAGCCAGTTCGTGGAAAAGAGGCTTCACTTATCACAATACAGAAGATGAGTTTCCTGCAAACAAACGATCGCAGAGCTACCATTTTGCTGCCAACTTCTCACAACATGGCATTCAACAACGATTTTGTATCAAAGATCAACCGAGCTCGAACGAAAATGGAGGTAAATGGCCCGATGGAAAATATTGCATCTATAAAAAAGGTTAGTCGCTTGAGATGGGTAAAATCTGCCTTGTTAGTTTACAGGTTGAATAAAAACAGTCAGTGTTTAAGGTTTGTTTCTGCATGTCTGCAAATGGCTGTAACAAGAGAAGTGTCTCCTTGCACGGTTCAATGTCTCCAACTTGCTTAAAAATAGATTGCCTGTCGTTGCGAAACTACATCCAACATAAACAAGTCACTTCATTTTTCCAAGTACGTTGTAAAAATGACATACTATCACTGCTCATTCAATTCCAACAGGTCTGTTCGTGTCACATTGTTGGGGTCATTTTGCAAACGGCTCCTATAACGTGCATCGCAAAAAGCTTTAAACCAACAGTATCAAAATCACAATCAAATCAATTAACTGTTTCCGAAATTACGATCGCTAACCCTGTAGATAACGTCTCACATATCCGGAAATCGAGCCCGGGCCTGTTGCTTAGCGGTAAAGATCACAGTCAGGCTCGGATACAGAGGGAGGCTATAACCAATGGAGGAGAGCGCACTTTATTATCGTATTACCTTATATGGAAACTAATTACTCTCCATGAATAAGATAGCCTACCTCCTGTATCCGACACTGACAGTTCTCTAAAGATTCCCATATAAAATTTGTGACTAGCAACGAACACTCTAGGTCTGCGAGGTCTGCGATTCAGACTACGAACACTCATCCACAATACGATAATAAACACAATACACCTTCTTAATTTCTCCACTGATTTCTGCTTTCACTGGCAATTCTTTGATGAAAGCTTTCGGATATTCGGAAGAAGTTTAATTTTCATATTTCTCATTCAAATTTATGGGAATTTATTTTCCTTTTAATCAGGTTTCTTAAAATTATTTTTCAAGATCCTTTCCAACTTTTTTAAAGCACTTCAAGAGACAAATTAAACTTGGCTTAGTGGTAAAAAAACTTACACCAAAGGCATCAGGTAAAATTAGCTAAAACTCAAGGGGCATACTTCTAATACTAACAAAATTTTATACTCTTCAATGGATTTCTATAATCGATCTAGACTGGCATGTCAGTCGGGCTGGAACGATATCCGCGGGAAAAGTGAGCGTATGAGTTAGGTAAGCGTAGGAAAGAAACTTTGTCGGCGGCAAGGGCTGAAAGCTGTTAATCAGCAGCCTCTCACCAACTTTTGCTCGTTCTCCACGCAGCTCGTATTCTAGCAAACACCCGCCGCCTTTATGTTCCCGCCCTCTGACATGATAAATTAACAGACTAGTTTGCTAGTCTATAAACGATAATGTCAAAATAATCGGGGGTGTCTACGGGACCTTCAAAATTTTGGGAATGGAGAGAGAAAGAAATTGCGTAAACATCCTGATAGATGTAAACATTTTCGTTTATAGGAGATTCTTGTCCAGAAGGTTTAGAGGAAGGTTTTATTCGTTGGGATGACGAGCATCGCAAACTTGATCGAACCAATCAACGCTCAGGTGTTCTCCCTGCTGGCGAATACCTGCCCACAAAAACGGTCATCAATTACTGCTGTCAAAGACACGGTGACGTCATGAAAGCCATCAACCTGCCCAATATGAAACCTTTCTATCTATTGGCTCATGGAGGACCACAATGTCAACATGTCGCAGGGACAAGGGTATGTAAAGTAATTTCAGCATAGACCTTCCCATGTTTTGCAAAGAAGTAGTATCCGATTTGATGGTGAAAGAATCTTCGCCCACTCTGCACTATAGTCGATAATGCAGTCAGCGAACCAGACTGAGTAATAAAAAACTGAATTTTCTTCCAGGCATCATTGGAGTTCATCAAATTTGACGACAATGATCGGGGAAGTCAAAGTGGGTTCGGTGGGGCTCATCCCTATGGTCCCGAAGAAGACCTCTTCAACACCAAAGTGTATTATTGTTATTATGAACCCGGTGAAGAATCCACTGAAGATCTCGGTCTCGGCAAAAAAGTGATCACTAAGGTATGTTTGAGTCGAATTTGAGACTATCTAGAATATCTAGGTTGTCGGATTTACACTTTGGAAAGGATCATAACTAGAAATGAAGCGACATTTCAATGACAGTTAAATTACTCGACCCTGGAAAAATAGCTTTATAAAAAACTCAAAGAAAACCGGGGAAAATTCATTGTTTCAAATGTATAATAAATCGGTTTTGTTACGATTTACACAATCAGTCCGAGGGTCATGCTTTAGCATCATTAATCTCGATTTCTTTCTTTACTTTCTTCAGGAGAAGCCACACTCAAGAACAGGACTCGCACTAGCAATTGGTTGTGGCGTTTTAGGGGTGGTGCTTGGAACCGCCTCCATCGTTTTCGCCGCCCAAAGAATCATGGCGAGAAGAGCGGAAGCCTTAGAAACAGCCAACGAGGAGTATCCTGATATCCCGAAACCTGATCTCCCTTGATTTCACTTTATTGGTTCTTTATTTTGTGCTGCGAAAAACATTATCGAAATAAAAGAATCTCGGGGAATATTTTGATAAAACTTTTGTACAGTGGTATGTTTTGATAGAATAGTTTTTTACAATCTTTTGTGTATATTTTTTTGTTTTCTTATGAAAAACAAAAGAAGGAACTGTGAATGATCGATTTGGTGATTTCATATTTCGTGATAATTTCAACAATATTTACAATCTTGATTATAAAAAGATAGAGGGTTTTTAGTTTAAGTATATTTTCGCAAGAGGATTAATATTTATGTTAATAAATGCTAAAAATATGAATAGTGCAACAAAATTGTAACAAAATCTAAAAACTATGCTCATAAAAAACTGAAAAAGACAACAATAAATTAGAGTGAATGAAACTTAGAATTTAGATACTCAAGGCTGGTTCTGCTCACTTGACAACTGTTTTTTGTCTTGCTTTGGTCAAGGTTTTATGGCAAATTGAGTCTCGCATTGTTCTTATCGTGTTCTCATTTTCAGGGAAACTATATTATTTTGAGCGATATTTTGCTACCTTTAAGGGAACTTATTTTGGCGGGAACTAAAAATAAGTTCCCGCCAAAATTAAATTTTTTGTTCCCTTGCCTAAATAACCCCTGAAATTCATCAAAATTGCTCAAAATAAGGCAAAATAGAACAGATTTATGCTGTCATTCGCCAAAATTAGTTCCCGCCAAAATTAAAATATTTCAAGATTTTCACCGCTCGCCAAAATTAGTTCCCGCCAAAATAAGTTCCCTTAAGGTACCTCTTTTTTAAAGGAACCATTTTAAAGGGGCCAAAAGTCTAAAGAACTAAAGTCCATTTTTATGAAAGTTGAGATTTTTTCCTCCTGAATTTCTTCTTTTGATACAAAAGCTCTATATCTCAGTATTGATAAAATATTAATGTAGCGATTTAGTAATTACAAATTTTAGCCATTCAAGGCTCAAAACTATAGTTGTAAGTGTTTGGGCTTCGTCCCTAATCGAGGTGAGGCGAAGCTGGGCAGAGAGTCATTTACTATGTGAAATATTTCACATTTCTTTACATAACCGTAGATCTTAAAGTGTTAAGCAATGATCTATCTACCTAAAGTTGGTTTCACGTTGTACAGTCTCTAAACTTAATCATTTCTAATGTCTCATTGTAAACTGTAAACTGGAAACTCGTTTGGAATTTCTAACTTTCCCTTCAGACAGTTTGACAAGTTGACATAAAGTCCATCATATCAGTCGCTATCAGTGAATGAGGAAGCGTCCGAATCGCTTTCTTCATCGCTCGCTTCGTCTGATGAATCGGATTGTTGCTGGGGCGGAGGCGACGAACCGTCCATTGGGGCGTCTGGGGTACTGCAGGTGTGAAAAAGAAAAAATTCATCAGAACACAATATTAGACCTACCTGATATTACACTACACGTTTTTTTTTTTAAGAAACTAGTTTTACCAAGCAGCCTCAATGCTTCTTAAGAAATCGGCCTTTTGAGCCTTAAGTGTTTCTTACATGTTTCTAAACTTTGTCAAGCTTAAAGGACGCATGTCGATAATACAATAGTCTAATTGACAAATATACGGTACTTTCCTATCTTCTATATAGATTTTCTGACTTTCTCAAGTGTTTCTAACTGATATGTACAGTATGTGGCCCCCAAAACGGCGATCAAATTTGAAATTTCTCTCAAATCTAGAGGAAAAGAGATTTTACAAAAATTTTTGCTGCATGAAAACCTTTAACATCTCTACTTTATTTCCTGGAAGTTCTTTTTCAAAATTTTCAATTTCAACAATATTTTTCAATCGCTTAAAGATAGGTAGCTTTTTTCTAATGGCCCCCAAAACGGAGGTTTGAAATTTTAGCGATTTCTCGAGATATCTTTAAGATATGAATACAAAATTTTGACCATAGTTTTGAAATATGATTTAGAGGGTTTTGGGCATAAATTTATTTGATAAAATTTTTACAGTATACCCCTGGTTGTCAAAATGCAGGTTTGGGGCCCCCAAAACGGAGGTGTAGTTAAAATCAAATTATTAAGCCCAGTGGTAATAGGGGGAAAAACTATGAACATATTTGTGTTTTCCCTTAAATTTACGACCCGATGGATGTAAAATTTATGATTTTTATGAAATATTTCAAGATTTTCGATATTGCAAAGTCCAAACTGAAAATTTAGAAATTTTCAAAATGACAATTTTGATTTAACAACGTCTTAATCAAGTTTTTGAAAACAAATCTCTTTTGAAAATAGTTCCATTCATGTATGGAATAAGCTGTGAAAATTTTAGAAAAAAAGCTTAACTGAAACTGAAAATATTAAGCTTTAAAGATATTTTTCTCCTATATTTTGCAAAAAAATGACAGAATTTGCCGTTTTTGCTGATTCAGCGAAAAATTTTATATATAATGTTAATTTTTTGTTATAAACTATTAACTCAAGGTGATAGGAATAGAATTCCAAGATTTTTGCTTTTTCTCATATTTAGAATTTTCGGTTTTGTCAATGCTGATTCTAGGGCTCCAAAATACTGGTTGACCTTCAAGATGCTATATCTTTTACCCAGCCTCTAAAGTCACAGATGTATTTGCATTTTCTGAACGGCATTAGGTGTAGAAAGTTTCCTATACCCCGTTTTCATAACTTATTTTCAATATCCAAGGAGCTAGAGTGAGTTATATGCAATTTTTATCTAATTTTGGTGTTAAAATATTTCCTTTAGACGCAAATATGTTATTTTGAATCTGTCTCAAACCAGCAAAAACATGCTCATTTTTAAGTATAACCATCATTCTTTCAAAATAAACAAAAATCGTTTAATTCTGATAAATCTACAAGTCAGAATCTTCATTTTAATGAAAACCTCCGTTTTGGGGGCCGTCTCCGTTTTGGGGGCCATATACTGTATGTATATTTCTGGAACCTTGATTGGAAAGTTCTTAAAAAAAACGAATTAACAAATGCTATTTTCTCATTCTCAGCCTCAGCATGTTTCTTAGATGTTTCTTAGTTTTTAGGCATTCTGAGCCTCATGTTTCTTAAAAGTGTGTTACTTAAAATAAAAAAAAAACGTGTAGCTGCTTTGAGAGCATGCTTGAGTTCAGTAAGAGATGTTGAAATAATCAGTCAAGGAACATCGCGAGATCGCAAAATAGCGAATTAAAAAAATAAACTTTCGCGATAAAAATGAATGTTTTCAAAAGTGACTAATGACTTTGATTTCAAAGGGCTAAAACTGTTACAACTCACTCGAGTAGATCTGGGTTCAATCCTTCAGCCGCCATTTTGGCTTTGACAGCACCTGAGGGAACGCCCTGGAATGAAAAGAAAGTTATCAGAGCTTAGAAAATATCTATAGGATGGGATGATGAGGAATGCAGCTTAGGGCCCCATAAAAGAATTTCTCAAAGTTTTCTTTTTGGAAATCAGAATCGAAATATTGTACGATACTTACGAAATTGACCATTTTGAAAAACTTCATGTATCTTGGATCTTTTGAAACAGTCATTTCTGAAAAGGGAATTGATTGAGGTTTGGTATAATCTTATTTTTTATTTTTTTCCACAGTGTATCTTCCCGTATCTTCCCCATTGGAACATGTTTGATTTAGAAAGTCCTAATGATTCGTATTACTTACATCTTAAGATATAAGAAATCAAATCGAAATCAATTGTACTTTAACTTTCAATTTCTCTCATAATAGGACAACTCAGGCCCTTAAAAACAACTAATTAAGTTGATCTCGCCCCTTCTTGAAATATTTCGAGACTTGGATTATCATTTTGAGCCAGGCTGTGGAAGAAATTGGTAAGTATGTAAGTAAGCTACCTACTTGGTTTTTTAGGTTCCACTGCAGCTAAAATGAAAAATATGAAGGAGTCATATGCCTGCACAATTGTCTGACCACCCGGGATGTAGTATTTTGGCAAAACACAAAATACTTTTCGTTTAATGCTTGGTCAAGTTCTTTGACTACATTTTTTTCTTTTATAGCATATGAGGCTCAGTTTTTGGTACCTAAAAAATGACTCGATTGTTTGGTACCAATAGAATGCTAAGCATACTCGAGCCTGATATAGGGACAGACACTTGCTTATAAAAAAAAATACATGTCTGCAAGTCCAAATTTTACACACTTTTAATTTTAACCCTTTTATTATCAAGCTTTTTAGGGTTCCATCACCCTTGTATAACTTTAAATCTACAATCAGTGCCGAAATATATTGGCAATTTCGGGTATTTTAACGTTTTTCAGAATTTAAAGCTTGGGCGAGAATTGCAATAATTTCAGTACTTCCACTTTATTTAAGGGGATTTTTCGATTTGGGAGGGGTTAAGTGGCTTCCAGGCTATGTTCTCAGCCATATTGAAACATTTTTGAGATTTTAGATCATGAGATCCTAAGGTCGTAAGCCTTAAGTCTAATGTTGAAATTAAAATTTAGAGTTAAAACTCTACTTTCCAACCGTACTTTAAAGCACTTAATAATCACTTGCGATTTTAAAGTTTTGAGGGAATTCTTTTGTGCCAAACATTTTCGCGCCGATAGGAGAGGTAGTATGGACTTGAAACTTGGCAGAAATGTTCTCTACCATAGAGGAACTCATAGGAAAAAAATTGAGTCGATGACGTCATAAATCAGATTGTAATTGAAGTTGAACAAATAAAGAATTTTCAATTCTGTTTTGATTTGCTGAAAGGGATATTTTCTGAAAAATCTTTAAGCCAATTCAAGAAATGAATATTTTCTGAGACAGATATCTATAGCTTGTTAAAATTTTAAGTCACATGGATAACTGAATCAAAAGTTATGTCAATTTAAAGATTTTGAGATTTTACAGAGATTTAGCTGGGTTTTATGACCTGCATGCAAAAAAGTCATAAAACCTGATGTTGTAGGTGTATGATTGTAAAATAGGTAGAAACATTGCTAATAAGATTATATTAAAAGTAATAAGTCTCAGAGTGTCAAAAAAATATTAGCTAAAAAGCGTATGATACAAATAGGGTTAAGCACTGTAGACTGAAATCTCCAATAAGTTAATAATTTACTTTACTCACTAACCAATAAAAATTTCATATAAAAAAAGAAAATGCAAATTGGTCTTACCTGGTTCCGGTATGGTGTCATCAGTCTTAAATAAAGGGGTGACAAAAATATTAAAGTTGCCCACAAAACTGCTACAGACAAAAATCTCGTGGGTAGTGGGTTTTTAGCAAAATAATAGAAGTTGTAGATGTAAAGCTTGGAGGAAGAGAGCCTTCGGCATTTTAAGTGGAAGGGGGATTAGTAGAGGGAAATTTGTAGTAAAAAAAACGAACAAATTTCCCCCGACTAAATAGCACGTGAATACACCTACTTCTTTTGGACCATTGTTTGCTTGAGGTGTTTGTTGCTGAGCAGGCGTTTGTTGTGTGGTTTCAATTGATGTTGTTTGGGCTGCTGGAGGAGGAGTTGTGTCGATGGGGGCTATTTCGTCAAGCCCAGGGATGGATGATAACTGAAACAAAAAACATATAAAACATATAAAAGATATATGTTGAAACATGTTCCAGTCATAAAAATTGTCAAAGAATAGTGCTCAACTCGGCAAAAAAATGATTTGTATGTATGAGATATATATCGGTACCTATTATTAAGAAAACTTAAAAGTTTAGAAGCATCAAATTGATAAAATGAAAAAAAATAGGCGACTACTATCTTTACGTGACTTCATCAGTATTCTCTAAATAAGTAATAGCAAAAGTAAAGAAAAACATTCAACTTACTTTTGCTTCAAGAATAGATAAAGTTATTTCCAATCTCTGAATTCGTCTTTGCATATCAGCTAGTTTCTTTCAAAAGAAAAAAAAGACTCAAACCAGCTCAAACTCGAAACCAAGCCCTAAATTCTAAAAAGTATAGAACTGATACTTCATGATTTAAAGATTTATCAAGTCGAGATTCACTCCTGTAAAGAGCAACCCACATCATAAGAATAAAATTCCACACGACTAGGCACAATAACAACCTTTACAACCTTATCAGATGTCTTAAAAACGGCTATAGTCCTCTTTAAAAAAGTAATTTTGGCTCCAATTAGGACTTCTTCTGCTTCAAAGAGTTTGGGCCATCAGTCAGGGGTAAACCTGGTATAATGTAGGGGGTGTAAATATCTACTTTTTCAAATCTTACCTCTTCACAAACACAAGAAAATCTATTCAAGAAGCGAACAGTGTGAGTGATGAAATGATTCAAGAAAGCCAATGTTCTTTTATGGTTGATTGCTGGTGTCTAGAATCGCAAAAGACAAAACACATTAGTAAAAAAATTGCACCTCTCAACCTTAAATTGTTACATTGTTACCTTACAAGCTTAAAAAACTTCGCAACTAGAATATTGTCGTTTAATTTCAGCCTGTTCTGTTTTTAAAAAAAGTCAAAATTGAGAAAAGCGACTGACACTTCTGAGGAGCCTTTACCGTAAGTTGTTCTAATTTCGACATAGCGGTCTTCTAATTTCAACACCCTTCCTTAGAGATAGGCATAATAGGAATGTTGGAACCACTGATAGACAAAAAAAATTTTACTCTCTGAACGTTAAGCCAAGACAATTAGTTTCAATCAGCGATTCCGACTTTTCTATATTCCTATTGGACCAACTTACGGCAAAGATTTATTATACACTGGATAAACGACTCATAAAACGATGGAGAGCGATCATTGTATTTCCTTTGTTTCAGAAAACAATCGATGTTCTAGCTATGTCCGCAAAGGACAACTGTCATGGCGGCTCGAAGATGTGTGATTTAAAAAAATGTTTATCAGTCTTATTTTTAGAAAGTTCTCTAGCTCTTTCTTTTTGTACATTTGCAGAAAAAAAGTTTTAAAGTAAGGCTAGCATTCCAAGCCGTATACATTTGTGAAATCTAATGTGAGAAAAACATCATTAGACAATAAATTCAGACAAAATGCTTATAGTGACACAAAATTTACAATTGGAGATATCTTTCCAAGGCTGTCCCCAGAAGAGCTGAAATTAACATAAATAAGACTTGAGTGTCTTGGCTCCACTGTGGTATGAAAATCCTTCGGAGGCACGTGGTGGCAAGGTGGTTTTTTTGAGGTTGAAGTTTCCGGTGTCAACATTAAATTTCTTATACACAACACGTCTTTTGCATCTTTCTCACAGCTTGAAACGTCATAACGACTTATAATTAGCAATTAAGGGGAAGAATTTGACTCTCACAGGAAGTTTTAAGTCTCTTTTGGGAATTGGATGAGTGATTTTCGATAAGAAATGCAATAAAAATGCTTCGAAAAATCATTTAATGAGGGAAGGAGAGTGAACAATAATATCATTACTGCGGACATAGCTAGTACACAAGAAATCGGCAAAAATCTGTTACTTGTATATCCAGTGTATAATAAATCCTTGCTTACGGTAATAAATATTCCTTTGCATTTTGAGGGATCGAAAATCCCATAGTCGCAAGAAATCAAGAACTGTTTGATGCCAGTTGTAAAAATGCAAATATTTTGAGAAAACTGGGTTTAAAGATTTTTGAAAGGAATCCGTGTTTACCACTCAGAAACTAATCAATTTTGGTACAAAAAGGTTGGTGTCAGTTTAGCAGATTGCATCAGTTAGCAAACTCTAATCATATTTGATTTACAGAATGTATAGTTTAGAAGATAGAAATTACTCAGAATTACTTCATTTTCCTTGGGAAATACAGTGAACATACATCATTTTCCTTGAGAAATACATAGTGTGGTCGTGTTACAAAAATACAGGCTGTTTGTAGGAAAAAAATAAGATCTAGCTGAAACTTTCTCCAGACCCTCTCAATAGGATGCTTATATCTCAGGAAAAATTCCCCTAAAATCCCACTGGTGGAACATCCCTTTTTTGGGACATTTCTATTTTCCCCAGGCAAAATCCTAAGGGCGAAATTTTTTGAAAATTTCAAACTTATTTCCAGACAATATCATGTATACCATTCGAAAGCTCTCGAAAAACTATATAGAAGACTTTTAAACGGTTATCGCTGATTTCTTTACCTAACTCGAGATATTTCATGCGCAAGTTCCACTTTTCGCCACATTTTGGTCTAAATTGACCATAAATAGCATCTTCTGCGTGAATTATCTCGAGTTAGGTAATGAAATCGGCTATACCCGTCTAAAAGTCTTCTGTATAGTTTTTCGAGAGCTTTCGAATGGTATACTTGATAATGTCTGAAAACGAGTTTGAAATTTTCAAAAAATTTCGCCCTTAGGGTTTTGCCTGGGGAAAAAAGAAATGTCCCAAAAAAGGGATGTTCCACTAGTGGGATTTTAGGGGAATTTTTCCTGAGGCATAACCATCCTATAGAGAAGGTCTGGAGAAAGTTTCAGCTAGATCATATTGTTTTCCCGTAATTATGCTAAACGACCTCACTAACAGTGAACATACTTATACTTCATTTTCCTTGGGAAATACAGTGAACATAGTACTTCATTTTCCTTGGAAAATACAGTTAACATACGTCATTTTCCTTGAAAAATACAGTGAACATATAACGAAAAACAAAAACAAAATCAAGAATTGAAAAATTGGACATCCATTGGAATCGAACTCGGAGCCCCAAGCATATGAAACAGATGATCTAACCGCTTGAGCTAACCACGCTTTGTAAGTAGTGAGGGAAAGCGTGAACTGATAAGAAAGAAAAAGGAAAGAAAGAAATGAGAAGAAAATTAATTCCCGCTTTGATGTTATTATCGAAACAAAAGGATCAGTCATACCGAAATTCCTTTCCACACGTCAGCAATCTAGTTTCTATAAATATGAAAACTAGATTGTAAGGAAGATTCTAAAAAATAATAGCTGTTTTCTTAGACGACTACATTAAATAGAAAAGTATGTTTTTGAAAAATGAAATGTAATTACCACCATTTCCCAGAGTGAAACCAGATTTCATGCTAATGCTATTATGCTTTGAATGACAATCAAAAGAGATTTTGTAGATGAAAAATTGATAACGCAAAGTGAAAAGTAAAAAGAATTTGTTTGACAACCTTGCCTCAACCTTGCCTTATTAATATTAAGAAAAAAGAACTATATGCTACAGTTAAAAAGAGGCGTTGTGGTATAGTGGACATCAACCTTGATTCCTGTACAGGCGACCAAGGTTCGATTCCCACTCACACAGTTCACTTGGCAAGTGAACAAACCTTTGCCCGGGTCAACCCATGCCATCCATGTGTGGGGAATTGGGTAGTCAGTTCAAGGTGCTGACGGGATGCTTACTCAAAGCATCTATAGTTGCAAGAATCGGCTCCCAGAGCCTCCTGTAACTCAACCATAATAGATAGATAGTTAACCAACTGCCTCTCCCAAAATCTGTCAAAATTTACATAGCTTGTGCACCAGTCATCCTCAAACAGATTCCACTGTCTATCCAGAACAGGCTGTCAAATTTATCTTCAAACAAAGATATATTCAACGCAACCGTCCCGTATTACAAAGATGCCCTGAAACGATCCGGGTACAACCATAAATTCGAGTACACACCTAAACAAAACAACAATCGTCAACGTAAAAACAGAAAAAGAAACATCATATGGTTCTATCCACCGTTCAATAACAACGTTGCAACAGATATCGGTCGACAATTCCTGAAACTTGGCAATATGCACTTCCCCAGAGGTCACAAATTCAATAAGATCTTTAACAAGAACAGTATAAAGGTCAGCTAGAGTTGTATGCCAAATATGAAATCGATAATCAACATGCATAACAAAAAAGTCTTGTCTACCAACGAAACCACAAATGAAAACCAGACCTGTAACTGTACACAGAGACAGCTATGTCCCATGCAACAGAACTGCCTGGTAAAAAGTTTATGAAGCAACAGTCACCAGCGATTTACCAAACTACGGAGAGAGGAAATACATTGGACTTTGTGAAAGTACGTTTTTACGTAAGAATCACCAGCCACAAATCAAACTTCAACCTAGAAAGATACCGCAACAATACAGCTTTATCAGCTGAAGTATGGCGTATCAAAGACCTAAACGGCCAACCAACCGTATCCTGGCGAACCATCCGCAAATCCAAAGCATTTACTCCAGATACCAAACGATGCAATTCGTGTCTTGCCGAGAAATTCGAGATCGCTAACTATCCAGGCAGTGTAGACCTAAAGCTCTAAACCAGCATCTAATAAAACCAGAATATGATTCTTCAATGGGAATCAAAACTATGAAGTGCACTTACAAACATCAATTTGTCAGATCTAAAAATTCAGGAAAATCTACGAAAACAACCGAATTCAGCATCAATTTAAACCTTTGCAGCCCATCTGAGTGTGTTACAAGTGAAGAAGGAAGATCCAAAGGCACACTTGAATGTAAGAAATGCAATCGAATCGTACACTACATTTGTTCAAAGCTCCCCGTCTATCAAATCCAGTTATGTCTAACATACAAATCGAGAGCTTTTGTCTGTCAAAACTGTGTCGTGATCACCCCTGATCTATTGGAACGGGTCAATTCATGTGAAACATCAACAGTTTCAGGATTCCGAAAGGAGATAAAAGCTTGCGAAAATATAATGAAAGCCCAGGACGTAGAAATCACTCAACTGAAGTCCAAAGACGTTAATACAATGATCAGCGAAATAAAGGATAGCTTTGAGACCAGAATGGCAACGATCGAAAAGAAGATGGAAGACATCGTTGAGAAGAAAGGAGAAAATAGATCACAAAGCTACGCAGCAGTCGCGTCGAGGCAAATCGAGAAAAACATAGAAAACGTACTTCGAAGGGAAAAACAGGAGGAACGACAGATTCAATCCACGGCGTGCAATCTAATTCTTCATGGTGTTGGCGAATCCACTGAAGATTCAGAGGAGTCAACCAAAATCTACGACGAAGAATATCTAAATGAAACAGTCTTACCTAAGAAACTAAGCTTAAGGAATATAAAGATTGAAGAAACTCAAAGAATCGGAAAATTTTCGAAGGAAAAGGAACATGAAAAACGCTATCGACCAATAAGAGTCCGATTTGCAAACGAAGAAGACAAAAATACAGTGTTAAGAGCAGTGGCGTGGTGGGAAAGTTTCTCTGGGGTGGCCAAGGCAAATATGGCGCCCTTTTTAAAGATTTTTTGTTTTTGGCGCCCCTCTCTATACGCTCATTATGAACACAAAAAAGGGAGTGTGCGAGCGAAGCGAGCCAGAAAATTTTGAGTTTTTGAGGTGATGAGGGGCGCCATTTTTGTTTTTTCATTTGTCAATCTTTCAATAAGGGCGCCTGAAAAATCCTTCTTGGCGTCGCTTATTTTTGGGCGCCCCTTCTCAAAAGGGCTCCGCTGGGGGGGCCTGGCCCCCCTGGCCCCCCCTGCCACCACGCCACTGGTTAAGAGCAATCACTAAAGGAGAAAGATTGCCCTTCCGTGTGACAGAAGAAATTACGAAAAGTGAAAGGAAGACAATCAAAGAGTGGTGTATGAAAGCCCAAGAAATGAACACGTCACTAAAGGATGCAAACTTTAAATTCAAAGTCAGGGGGAGCCCTAGGAAAAAACTCTATTTTAAGAAAATTGTAAACCGAACAAAGAGCGGTTCATAAAGGCCCATGTGCTCGCACGGTGGCCTGCGAACTTGTATAGCATTATTATAGATCTAACAAAATTAATAACCGCACTGTCATCATTGACAATAAAACAAACGATTTTCTGTCAAGAGCCTTGTAAACATTCCAACAACTTCCATCGAAATGATCTATCACAGCTCAGTCTATCATTTTTAGCGTGGTCTGAGGATTGAGCCGAGAACGCTCCACGAACTCCTGCGCGGGTGAAAAACTTCAATCTGTCAATCATTTTCTCCAGCGTAGAGTACGCGAAGCGATTCTAGCTTTACGATAGTGTCGCAGGTCATCAATGGATAGTATTCAATTATCATTATCCCTTTATTTTCATTCCTAGAACTTTTGCAAAAAAAAGGAAAAATAGAAAAGTTGTATTTTTTACTGCTCTATTCACATACTGAATTTGAAAGATCTTCTATGTGGCGTTTTTTTGCAAACTTCAAAAAACTGATTTTTGTTCCACCTTGTTAATGTTAATGTTAATGTATATATTCTTTAAAGTCGAAAAATGTGTACAAATCTGTACTAGCTTTAAAGCTAATAGAGTTCGACTGCCTATTTTACAAAATGAATCATTCATCATCATCTGTTAATGCCCAATCGCTGACGATTTCTTCTGTAGAGCATTTTGGTTTGTAATTTGAAAATATTTTTGTTTGGTTTTGTAATTTTTTAACGAGGCGTAGTTTTGTTCTTGGGCTTCCTCTTACGCGCCAGTTGAATCCTTTATGGTTATTGCTTTTGGTGAGTTTCTTTGCTTGTTCGTGCATCTCCTTGATCTTTTTCCGTTCGTTGATTGTGAAATCTTCCGTTATACTTACCTGAAAGAAGCAAGTTTCTTTTAGCATGTGTAAATTCTTCATGATAAGATCTTTGTCATGTTGACTTTGCAGGGTGACTTTCAGAGGACGGCCATTCTTAGTTTTTCTGTCTCCTAATCTGTGGTGAGCAACATTGATTTCTGGAACATTGATGTCATCTAGGAGTTCTCGGAACCGAAATATGTCATATTTTTCCCCATTTTCTTCTTTTTCCTTATCTGGGCCTGAATATTCGAGAAACCCGTGAGCGATCATATTCAGTTTTCTAGATTCTATGTCTCTCCTTTCACTTTCTTCCTTCCGTTTTTGTTCTTCGGCAGATTTTATATCTTCTTTTTGCTTCTTGGTAATCTCGGCGTATGTTTTCTTTGATGTATCCTTTATTATTTCTGCTGTGTGCTTTATTTCCTCCTTTATCATGTTTCTTGTCTTTTCCTCCATCTCTTGTAGTTTTCCTGCCAGAAAGGTTTTGAGGTCATTTTTGATGGAATCACGGGTTTTTGTGTTGGTGTTGACCTCATTGTGCAGTTTTTGTATGACGTCGTCTTTCTTTTGAAGTTCATTTTGCATCATATGTTGAGTGTTTTTCCCTACTTTATTTCTTAGGTTTTTCGTTATTCGTACGCAGTTTGAACATAAGTAATGATCGTTGTAGGATGTCACGAATATTTGTAGTTGATACAGGGGTAACTGTGTGCACTCATAATGAACTGATCTTTTACATTTTTTGCATGTTAAGCGATCCAGGTCTTTGTCTTCAGTACATCTTGACGGCGTGCAAGCTTGAGGTGGTGAGGCTGCTTCGAAAGGCTGATCTTTATCCATTTTGATGTTGTTTTCATGAATTTTGATGTTTTTATTTGTTTTCAGCCATTTTTTCGAAGAGCGTTGCAAAAGCGTCTGATCTAGTTGACGTCAAATAAAAACAGTAAATGAACCTTTGCGGGACTTTGGCCCGACTTTGGCTTAAGTGCTTGAGTGCAGCATAGGGTACAAAGTCCAAACATGCGTTTCCCGTAATTTTTGTGTAAAGAGTTAGGACGACCCTCAACATGGCCCGAGAATTCTCGGGCCTCTTCGGGCCATGTTCAGGCCAAGAGACCCTTTCAATTCTTTTGGCCCGAACATGACCCGAGTCATTCGGGCCATGTTCGGGCCATGTAAATGTTAAATTGATTCAGCATGTCCAATCAAACAAAATAGTACAAAATAAGATTTGTCTGTTTTGTTTATATCGCTCAAAAAAACTTTACGAGCTGGCCCGAATTCTCGGGCTAGCTTGGGCCATACTCGGGCTTTATGCGAATTCCAATAAAAGTTTTGGCCCGAGAATTCTCGGGCCATGTCGAGGGTCATGAGTTTATAGGTCTACACTGCCAGGCAAGAACTTACTGAAATAAGAGATCAGAAATTATTGCCAAATGTAGACACAGGCGAAAATTTCAGCTTGATATCTTTGAACCACCTGATGACGTTCAAATGTGACGTCAAAAACATTTTTGAACCAAAACAACATATTGTATTTTATTTTCTAACGTTATTTCATTTCACTGAAGTGAAGATTGGTGCCTGAGCACCATGAAACTCTGAGTTTGAAACAAAGATATTGAGTCAACTCTTTATTATAGTAACGCTCTATTTACTTGTTGAGCACTCTACGAGGAGAAGATAAACACCCTCTACAACTACAACAAACATAGCTTGTGCATATAAATCTTTGCTTCTTTTCACTTTTTTGAATTTCAAAAACTTGAAAACTATTAAAAAACTTACTTGTGAGAGATCAACTTCAGGTCCAACAATGGGAAGTCCATCATCCATTCTTTGAGCTTTAGATTTCACCTGTCAACCTGTTAGATGTTTTTTGAAGAGGGAGTTTTGTTGATTTGTGTTCTTGCAGATGCGTCAGCTGACTTGCTTTGCCTTCTCAATTATTTTGGAGGAAAACGAAAGTTGTTTAGAAAGATGACTATAAAGCCAATTAATGCAAAGTAGATTCTGATTTCTTGTCTAGATATCAAACTATCAAACTTGCTTTGATAAAATATAAGTCATTGCTTGAAAGAACAAATAAACAAACATGGTGGCATTGTGATCTTTTTCGCAAATCAAAACCTTAACTTAACTACCTAAAGTGTCTTTTCTATCGATCACTTTAAAACCAAGTATGTTTCAAGATACACCAAGGTCTTCATCTCCAATCAATAATGAGAAAAACACAACTTTTGGAAAGAGTCAATTGTCAACAGCCTTTTCATTTCCTGCTGGTGGAGGAGATAATTTATTTCAAGAAACAGGAGACTCAACACGCTCTTTGCTTGCTCCAATATATAGCAAGCAAGAAAAGGCTACTCTTGATATTTCTTCCAGTATTAAGACACCAAGGAATCACAGTAAAAACAGTTTTTCCAATGAGAGGGTTGCATTGGTTACAGGAGGAAAAAGGTAGCAATTTCATGAATTTCATTCTTTTTTGTTAGATTTATGAAGCCCTAGAGAGATGTTGTGCTTTAAGCTCTTCCAAGCAAAAAAAAGTGAATAGCGCAAAAAATATTGTTGCTATTGTTTTCGAAAACCTGTGAAGCTTCTTATTGGTCAAGCGCTGAAATTCTATTGTACTGTAATGTCACGTGACTTAGGTAGGATTTCCTACCTAACCTCGGCACACTTTTCAGCCAAAGCACGCCATCTAGCCCTTCGGGCTTTACAAATCTATGATGTCGACATTAGACCAAGTTACGGTATCACAAAAATAAACTGAAATAAAACACTAATACTTTATAGCATGTTGCGCTGCTGGAAGATTCGCAGCTTTATTGTGTGCTAATTCAGGAGAATGTCAATTTGAACAAAATTTTTTTTCAAAATCGAAAAAGTGATAATACCTTAAGGGAAGAAATTTTAGCGAATTCGGCGAATTGCCTTGGGTATAAATTTAGCCAAATTTTCTTTCCTTCAAATTTAAGTAGGTCTTTCACCAAAATAAGGTGCAAGACCTTATTTTATTAATTTAATTTATATTATTATTAATTAATTATTTATATTAATTTAATTTAATTTCAATTTAGTCTCAATTTCTTGAGTCTGCTAAATCACGTGCCTCACGTGCCCTAGTGCCTTAACTTTTTTTTACGTGCCTCTAGTGCCTCAAGTGCCCTAGTGCCTCACGTGCTCTAAATTTTTCACATTTACTTTTTTTTTTTCAAGAAAAAAATCCAAAATCCAAAATCCAAAATCACGTGAAAATTGGCAAAAATCACAAAAAAATCCAAAAAAACAAAAAAGTCTCGTACAACTTTTCGGGAATGATTTACCCCTTTTTCATGTGCCCTTAAATTTTCACGTAGCCTATTGTTTTTCACTTGTCCTCAATTCTCTGGTGTTAACAGGGTTTTGCAAACTGAACGAAATATTACTTACACCTTTACTTTACTTTAAATTGCATTTTAATGCACAAAATTCTCGAGTTAAAAGTTAAAAGTTAAAAGTGCGAGTTGCAAATTAAAAATGCTAGTTGCAAATTTAGTATAAAGTGATATACACTTTTTATATAAGAACAAATTTATATGATCAATTCAGAAAAATAATTATCATTATCATTATTTTTCAAAGCTATGTGCTTTTTTTTTTTTAAACAACAAAAGGAAATCAGTAAAAAGCTTTCGCCGCTCAGCGCACGTGGTGGTCAGCGGTTCTTATAGCTGTAAAAATTACAGTCGAAACAAGGGGTAATCATCTTGTCACAAGCGAGTATAATACTTTTCAACAGCATTCGCTGACACTTTTTCTCTCACTTTCTTTCTCTTTACTCGCAGGTGCCGAATAAACGGGAGGGGGTAGGGGGCGTTTATTAATTTTTCGATTTTTTTTCCAACTCCCGGACCTTACACACCGAGATTGTTGTCGTAGCAGCTAGTTTTCTTTCGGAATTGTTTTCCACAACGCCTCAACGGCGATATAATTATACATTTAAATGATTCCAGGTCGTTGAACAGAAATAGTCAGAATAATTTGAAAAATTTAAAAATTTGAAACAAAGCTTTAACAATATTTTAATTAGCTAATTTCTGTGTTTAGAAAGGCAACATAAGTTAAATGAAAATTATCCAAAGGTTGAGTTTATTAATTAAAAAATTAGGGCACTAGGGCACGGGAAATTTTAAGGCACTTGAGGCACGTGAGACACTAAAAAAGCTGTCAATTACCGATACCGAGTACCTATCGACTTAATCCCGAAATACCGATAAGAAAGACCTCATATCGCTAAAAAAATTTAGGGCACGTGAAAATTTTAGGGCACTTGAAAAGTTTAGGGCACGTGAGAATTTTAGGGCACGTGAGAATTTTAGGGCACATGAAAATTTTAGGGCACTAGGGCACGTGAAATTTTAGGGCACTAGGGCACGTGAAATTTTAAGGCACTAGGGCACTTAAGGCACTAGGGCACTAGAAGCACGTAAAAAAAGTTAAGGCACTAGGGCACTTGAGGCACGTGATTTAGCAGACTCCAATTTCTCCCTTAAAGCCTTTTTTCTTCGATTTTCAGCTAAAATATTGAACCAAAATGCGTCGTTAATTTTCGCCAAATTTAGAAATTTTATTAAATCGCCAAAATAAATTCTTCCAAATTGCACCAAAATTGGCGAGCCTATTCGCCAAAATTTCTTCTCTTAAGGTATTGAATTTGCAAAACTGGAGGTAGCATGGGATTCCAAGCTCACAATTTTAGAAGAAAAAAAACGTTACCTCACACAGTTCTAAGATTATATAGCTTGGTGCAGGTAGATCAGTCTGATACAGAATGTTTGAAACAGTCTGTGTGCGAACCCCTGTTGACAGACTTTCTGATCTTTGGAACCCCAGGTAGACACGCATAATCAACTTACCATCAAAACTCTTCAACAAGCTCTAAAATTTTTCAAAACTACTAAAAACCACATCAAAACATCAGCCACATGTTTTTAAAAAACTTTCAGCCAACAGCAATTTTGTTAGTCTACACAATAGACAGCTTCAGGCTTTTAGGCTTTTAAGCTTTTAAAAGCTCTTGGTCTATAGGCACTGCTATAGGCGGCCACTAGTAACCCCCACCGGGAATAGCTTATTGATTGGTTTTAAACATAATAGACAACTTTCACAAAAGATATGTTTATCAATAGAGATTTCAAATAAAAGAATGTTTAAAACACAGCTTATTGGCTTAGGTTTCGAAACTCTCTATTGTTTCATAAAAACCTCAGTGCGCATGCGATTTATTCGGAGAACTGAAATATTCAAAACAAGAGTAGTGCTCATACGAAGACTTTTTAGGACTTAATTTGGGTGTCTTTTTATTTAGAATTATCTCTAATCAATCGTACAGGTCTCTAATTTTACTTTGGTCTATTGGATATTTTGGATGGAAATACTTGTGAGGGGAATAGTTTATTGTGATAAACCCGGATTTTTCGCTGCGATCACTATGCAATGGTCATATACCGACTAATCTATGAGCAGTACCTAATTAATTGGTCAACTGATAATTCAAATGATTTTAATTTTCGATAATATTGAAAAATCAATCACAATCAATCAATTTTATTTAGCTTGTCCTTATGTGATAATGCATTGGAGTCTTCATAGCTCAACACGTAAGGGGGGGGGCACAAATTGTTCGACTTATGGAAATTTCGAGTTATGGAGATTGGTTTATAAGGCATTTTTAACTGAAGGGACCAAAAAATTTTGTTCGATTTAACTCGACATGGATGCGTACAAAAAAAATTATTGAACCCCGTTTTGATCAATGAGTAAATGTATACCAAAACTATTTTGATCAATGAGTAAATGTAAGTTTTATACCAAAACTGTCTTTTTGCATAGGTTTTGCATAATATGACCACAGCAAATTTGCCGTCATGATTTCTGCTTAATAATCCAAGATGGTGGAAAGATCTATATGAAAGTCACGAGCCCTGCTATTCATAACTTGTGTCGGTCATTCAAATCAGTATTTAAAAGTAGTTCTAACAAATTGTTGAGTGTATTAAAAGTTATTGGTTTACGTTGTCCTTTCAAATCGGTTTGACTTTTTCATCCACTTGTGATGATTTGAATAGTAGTTTTAAGTCCAGTTTCGGAATTTTTTCGAGAAAAATGCATGTTATCATGAATATTAGCGTACGAAAATGACTTGTTGCTTGGTAAGACTTAACACATAGCCATTGTAATCGTATTTTGAGCTTTTAAAGTAAGAGCAAATAGTTCTTTTCGAATGTTTTAATGATCATTTTATTTCATCATCCCATTTTTTTCGTTATTCGGTCCTCTTAAACCTCTTTACTACACTGTCAAACTGGGTTTTCCGAACTTACTGTATACGCGTAAAAGTTGTCTGCAGTAGGAGCAGAAATCATCAATCTATATTTTTATTTCAAATCTAGTACTCCTGAAGATACCGGCAAGGAAAATGCTATAAACCAACATAACAGCGATGTAACGGACAACCTTCAAGAAGAAAAGAACAAATCAACAAAAGAGAGATCGTCATCAGTGGAGAAAAACACACAGGAAGAAAAATCCAACAATGCCCACAACACAACAATGACAACAGACAGTTCATTTGCTTCTTCTTCCAACGACCACCAAACGGCATCATCTTCAACATCCTCCCTAAACAATGTCAGGTAATGCCAATTCCTTTTTACACAGGGAAAGTATTTCTTTGTGTCCGAAACATGCTTTTTATAACGAAAAATTTATTTTTGAAAAATAGCAGCGAGTTTGCTATAAATGTTTGATTACATAAAGTAAAAACAAATCTTAAGATGAATAAAAAATTATTTTACACGAGCCCCTTCTTCTCGAAATGGATGAGTTGATGATCATCTTCCTTCTTCTTGCAACATTGACAATATAAAAGACACGATGTTAATAAGTTCCCAAACATCAACATCTCCATCAGAAAGAAAAATAGAAGCATACCAAAGTCTATAGAGGTCAGGTTTTCCAGACTTCTGTTTGATTCATATGCACGAATGTATCTTACTCGCGATCTTGGTAAAAGAACGATACTTATAAACAGGATGATCGCTGAGCGGTTGGCCAGTTGAAACGCATCGAAACCTAACTTGATGGAAAGAAATGCTGTGCTTTTTTTGAAAACTGCAATGTACCCTAAGGTGATATTGATGATTAAAGATAAATGTGTCCATGCTGGGAATGTGTTGTATGTTTGCAAGAACACGCCAATCATATCATCTTTGAATTTTCCTCCGAATCCATAATAAAGTGATCTTGCCATTATTGTCATAAAAACGAATACCATCAGTAAATGTGTCAATACACGTTGTCTTTTCCATATTTTAAGTTCCTCAGTGTTTGAAAACCGTTTGTCCATTTTTACGGTGAGATTGGAATATTTTATACTTCCTCCTTTCCTTTATTGATTGTTGTTCGCCTTATTGTTAACTGCTTATTGGAAACCTTAACTCACTACGTCGAAATTAAAAGTTGGAGGATGGTAACCATTGTTGAACAAGTCATTAAAAAATAATGCGATTCATTAATTCCGTTTACATCGTTTTCAACATGATCATGTCTCTTCTATTTTTTACAAGAAGTAGACCAGCTAAATTTCTTTAACACAACTGCACAATATCTCAAGAAGCATTCTCCTCAATAAAAATAACGTATATGTCTGATAACATACAAAACGAATTGTACGTTTAACTTCACACGATAACCAAAAATATTACAAAACCGTAAACCGATTAGATGTTATCAAAGAAAATGATACACGAAACTTTTACTCGCCAAATGATTGAAGTTAGGACTTCAGTGTTAACTCATACTCATAAAAGACTCAATGGAGGTCGGTCAAAATAAACAAGGAGGTGGGAAATTTCTGTGTATTGCACACATATGGTGCTTCTTGGATTGTAATGTTTATGAAAGTAGACGCACTATCTTTTTTAGATCTTCCAGTAATGCTAGTGGAGAGAAAGATTAGCGTTATTTTAAACTGCAAACCACGATAGTGAAATGATTCTAAGAAAAAACTTACAACTCACAACCTCAGCTTTCTAAAAGATTTGGCTGAGGTGGTTTTGAGCTATGACCTGTTTACAGTGGGATGAAATTGAATTATTTTGGGTACTTTAATGGGATAAACTTTCGCGGGGATTAAATTTCGTGGATTTCGAGGAAAATCCGCGAAATTAAGTCCCAATGGAAATTTGGAAGGGCCTCATCCGCGAATTATTTCTCAATAAAACTCAAAATATGTCAAATAAATACTATTTTGAATGGTTACTTGCATCAAAGAAGCGCTAATAATGTGTACTTCAACAACCAACATGCATGTTTTTTGACAGTAAAAGTAACAAAATCGTGAAAATAATGCCACCCAATAGTGCCACCCGCGAAATTTTTGAATTTCGCGGATAAGCCCAACCGCGAAAGTTTATCCCATTAAAGTATAATTTTACGTCCGTAGGCGTCAAAGGGTTAAATATTGAGTTCTTCTCTTTTGTAGCCTGGATGAGATGATCGATTTGAAAGGAAAGACTTGGGATGATTGGTTCCTGGAGAAAGCCATGCTTGAGATGAAGAGAATCAAACTGATCAACGTCAAGAAGAAAGAGTTGGACAAGAAACGTTCACAAGAACGAGAAGAGAAGATGAAGAAAGAAATGCAAGCAGCAGAAAATCGTCAAGATTGGATGAAGAGGAAAAAGTTCCAAGCTGAAAAACAACGGTGTGAAGAACTCGCTCAAAAAGAATTTCAAAGATTAAAGGTATGTAAATGTTCAAATGCCAATTATGGAGAGGACTGTCTGCTTATCTGTTTAATATGAATAGATAAACTAAACCTTGGGCCATTTGCTTTATATAACCTTTCCCACAAATATTTTTCCAAAAGTTTGCTTACAAAAGTCTTAACTTAAAAATAAAAAGTTTTTCTTAAAAGTTTTAACTTACAAAAAGTCTTTCTGAGTATTTATTAGCCAAAAATTTAACTCAATAACGTCACAATTAGAGATTCGATTAGTCGGATTGATTTCAATGCTCTGCGAAAAATAGCTGTTAGTACGGCATGGGGTAAACCTTTCTGAGACAACCCCCACTAGTACTAGTGTCACCTTAATAAACACTTGATGAAGGGAAAAAGTATAAACTTACTATCCTTGAAACTTTTATTTTTTGAAATAGGAAAAGCAAGAGAAGGACTTACTTGAGGAAAAAGCCAAACAGAATTACGATGAATGGTACGAGAAGAAGAAAGCTCAAGAAAAAGAAGCACGTTTACGAAAGAAACACGAGAGAAATTTGGAAGAAGAGAGAATTCAAGAGAAGCAGCAGCAAGCGGATGATGCTTACAAACGATGGCTGTCGCAAACTGACGAGCAAAGTAAACCTTTCAGATATCATGGAGGAGGACGTGTGTCCAAAAAGAAAAACCTTTACTCGTCTCCTGATCCGACCTTCACGAACCCTTTACCATGGGTGGATAGTGTGATGGAGGAGGAGAAAATGTACAGGTGTAATCACCAAAAGAAAATCTTCTCATCACCTCCAATGTTGTGGCAAGATATTGAAAACCGCCGCAAACGAACTTCTGATAACAGGTTGAGGAAAACTTCGGTCACGTGATAAAAAGATGCTCTGGCATTTCGAAATGCACTTTTTAAAATATTTTTCTATCTTCCTCCTTAACTTAAGAATCCTACAATTTTTATATTTTACCTAGTATTAAGTTAGAATAATATCAACCTTAAATATGATATGTTTTGAAATATTTTACATCGTTCGTTTATTTTCCTAACACTATTCATGGTCTACCAGGTCACGTGTCATTTAATTATTTCCCCTCCTTCATTTATAAAAAATGATGCCAAACTGTTCAAATTCATTTAATATTCTACATCTCAACAGTTTTGAGCTCATCCATTTAACATCGCCTTATCAACTATTATTGTCATTCCATTTTAAATTTCGATAATGTCTTTGATGTCGGAACTTTCAATGATTTTGATTCCATTTCGCTTTTCTTTTGTTTTCATACCTTCGATGCTTTCATCGCAAACACCACGACATGCATCTTCGATGACGAAGGTCTGAAAACCATGAGTGTTACTATCGAAAGCTGTGTATGCTACACAAAAGTCCGTCGCAAGTCCACACACAAAAACATGGGTGATTTTACGATCGATGAATTCTTGGAATAGAATTGTTTGTGTCGAGCGTCCGTTATCCCAGAATGCACTGTAACTGTCGATCTGAGGGTGTGTTCCTTTTAAGATGCGGATCGAATCTTCTTTTACCTGTGTGTGAAATAAAGATAAAATTGTGGCAACCAATACAAAAGAATACTTTGAGTTTCTAAGAAATGTATTAAAAAGAACGAAGTTTAGAATCAACACATATTTAAAAGACTTTTCAACGTTCTTACATTTAGTTCTGAATGTAGCTCAGCTCCCTCTGACTCTTGTATGCAATGTGGAGGCCATAGGACTTGTTCGATTGGTTTGTCACCGTCATACACCACCTTATCCAACACTTTTGCTTCTTCTGCGGAGACGGTGGAACTTTCATGAAGAGGGTATTTAGAGACGTTTGTGTAGAAAGAACAATGGTCTTCAGGATGCCAATCAGTGGTGTAAACAACAGCATCAAAAGGATGTTCTTCCAAGATGTTGTTCACCACTTCCACTATTTCTTCCCCATCTTGATTTGCTGGTGAATTTTTCAACGCTAACGATCCAGAGATGAAATCATTCTGAACATCCACAACTAATAACGCTGTCTTTTTCGAACAATCCCTCCTCAATAAATATCCCAACACTTTGGCCATCATCTCGAGGTCTACTTTCTTATCGACCTAAAATCAAGAAAACAAACTTGGAACGAAAGTATGACTTCGTGATTTAAAGAATAGTGAGACAGGGGGTGGTTTAGATTCTCCCATCTCCACTAGTCAATGCTAACCATCAGGTCTATGGTGCAATGAAATGACTCACTGTGCATTCTTCGAAGAGATCGAGGACGTCTTGTTCTTGATTGGGATCCATCTTGATGTACTTGTCTCCACCAATCACCTCCAGGAACAAGTCATCCAAAGCACTCATCGGAATGTCCGCGATCTCTTCGTACTGTTCCCTAAGGAAGAAGTATTTACTTCATGTTGGGAATATTTGATGGCAGTTTCTTTGAGACTCGGAGACAATTTGTTTGAGTTCAAAATCATTCCTTGTCATCTTCTAGTGAATGATGAGATAAGTCACCGGTGAATTAGAAGTGTGGAATGATTAGAAGTTCGTGGTCTCGTGTTTTGTCAAGTTCAGTAGTGTAATACATAATGACTTATCTACTTAATGTCACTTACATTTGGAGGTTTTGCAGAACTTCCAGACATTTTTGTTCAGAGAAATCTCGTTCTTCCTCTCCACTCTCTTCTTCTCCTTCACGCAAATAATCAAAATATCCACTGATCTTCAACAATTTCATTTTCTACCTCAAATCTATAAATCAACAGATGAAAAATTTTCTCACATGATAATATGCACAGACTATAACTTCAAACACTTCCTTGAACATGACAGTTTTTTGTGTCATCTATCGATGGGTTTTTATCAATTACGCGATAATTAACCATCATTAAATATCATTAAACAATTCAAATACAAACCTTAATCAAAATACACTGTTCAAGACTTTGGCAAAATAGTAGTTCAGCAAAATTCAACACCTTATCACGAATAAGTTTCTCATAAACAAAATCTTTTCAAACATTTTAACTTTGATGTATAGAGAGAGAGAATTCAATCAGAAAGCTTAGTGAGTCTATTATAAAAGCACGACCATCTCTCAGTGGTAAGCCTAAGAGAAACAATTCATTAAACATATAAATGCTATCATAAAAAGCCAACTTATCTAACGGGATCAAAACATGTTTATTTCGCTCGTTGAATCACGCGTCTGCAAGTCGATACTTTATAATGTCAACGTAGTGTTATGTTATTGCAAAACAAACATTAACGAAACACCAATTATATCAGCGAAGGGAAATTTTCACCTTCTCTTATAGTTATCTACTTTTATCTACTGGGAAGCAGCAAAGCCTTAAAGTGTTCTTAACTTGTTCTTAATATTTTGGCCATCGAAGCCTTATGTTATTATATAGTTTGTTCTCAAACGCGTACACGCTCATCATAAACAGACCTCGCTCTGTGCATCGCCTTTCCTTTCTCCAACGTCTCGAATAATTAAATTGGATGTTGATGAAGAGATGAAGAGGTCCATCTTCTTCATGTTATTTTCAACATTTTCATTTTTGTACTCTTTTAAATAATTTATGAACTCACAAGTTTAACATCTTTTTATTTTTTGAATAAACTAGATATAGTATTACTGGCGATCTTACGGAGTTTTTTCAATCATTTTTAATTCCCCTCAATTCTTCCATACAGTTAATAAAGTGAACTTTTCTGTACGAAACCCCCTTTTTCAACTTTTAGGAGTTGTATTTTGCTTCGTGTTGTGAGGTTTGACAGCGAAAACTTTCAAGTGTTTTTAAGCCAAATTTCGCAGAAATTAAACATATTCCCCATACACGTTTTTTTTTTATAAGAACGTCAAAAATTTTCGAAGCCTTCGGATGTTCTTAGTTTTTTGGATTTGAAGGCTAAAAATGTTCATAAAAGGTTCTTATTTTCAGCATTTTTTGAGCATTTTGATGTAATTTCTTAAGAAAATGCATGTTTTTAAGTCTCCAAAGCCTTAGAATGTTCTTAGAATATTCTTAAATTTTTGGGTCTCGAAGCCTTATTTTCTTATATAGTTTGTTCTTATAAAAAAAGACGTGTATTCCCTACACTATTTCTAAATCGAGTAATGCCAAAGCAGGTACCTCTTAAAAGGTAATGGGGTCTCGGGTAGGCTGCTGGCATCCACTAACGGATTCGTGCTCCTTATAGAGGATGCTTAATAAGCGATATTTCCTTTGTCCAGAGATTTGCCGCCTTTAGCCGATATACGGCTAAAGACATTTTTTAGCTGTCGAGTGTCTGCAAATATAACATTACGTAATGTTTAAATTTTCTGTGAGGCACCAAATCATAGATTGGAAAATATTTTGGATTTCGAAAAAAAAGTAGGCGGAAAGAAGTTTGCTTCTTTTTCTTCCTCCTTTCTTGTTTAATGTGGAGATTTCGTAAAAGATGAGAAATTAGATTTATTTATTTATGTGCACCAACAAAATTTTGCTTCATAAAACTACATTTTGATGCTTGAATTTGGACTTGTATGAGGTGGCCTTTGTATTTATCTTTTTCATGTCATTAGCTTCAATTCTTTTGAAGAGATTGGAGTGTTTTGGGTTGTTTTTTTTTTCTTCACTTTTTTGTTCATATTTGTATTTTTGAAATTCGACCGAAGGGCTGAAGGAAAGGTTTTGATAAATTTACAGACCAGATATCTTATAAAAGCAAAAGTCGACAATAAATCTACAGACTCTAAAAAATGAGCGCATTAGATTGTTTTTTTTATTTTTCTTTCTGTTTTGTTTTTCTGGTCTGGGATTCGAATTTCGAATGTAAACATTCTTATTGAAAACTCGAAACGATCGTTTTTGCGCGCGCATCAATGTCAATCAAATTATTAACTCGTCAAGATTCTGTAAAATATATACATCGAATTAAAAAAAACCGAACCGGAAAGCGGTGCATATATTTTCTGCGTGCGAAGGAACCCAACTTTGTTAAGGTCCTGGGTGCTAAACATCGTCTGGCTAGGATAGTGCTTGGATGGGGGACCTTCTGGGTACTTCCGGTTTCGTGGAGCACGGTGAGAATTCTTTCTCTGTCAAGAACCACGGGAACCTGCTCTGTTGGGGTTCACCTTTGGTCAAGTCCCAGAATACTCTGAAGGGTCCCTTTTGAGGCATGTGGCAAGCCATGGACTCCCTTAAAAAAAATCCCAGCGCTTCACCAGAAGTCAGCCAGTTGCCTTATCTGGCACCCAGATGGTGAAATTTTCATTCGACACGCTAAAGCTCTGAAGATCGGGAAAATTTTCAACATCTGGAAGGTTTACATTACAGAATTTTGCGAGACCGCGTCAAGAATTTTGCAGCGGGAGGTCTGATAACCCAGCCCTCGTTTTCGGGGATTGGCGGGTCCAACCGAAATATTTATAGGTTTACGCACAAGGGCTGTTGAACCCGACTGAGGGTGCGGCACATCAAAGGCCGACTATCATTCCTCTCCGATGGGAAATTGGCCCGCTCCCTTTAGAGCTTTAGCGTGGGCGGCCGCCAATCCGCCATCGGAATATCAGATAACCAGTTGCCTTAAAAGGCTCCACGCACTATCATGCCTATCATTATGACTACGAGGCCCAGACAGAGTTCGAATCTGACTGAATCTGGTCCAGTCCTCAATCCAGTCGTCCAGGTCAAAAGTTTTTTACCAAGTTTTAATTTTTTTATGTTTTTCGGGTGTAGAGAATTCAAAAAAGTGGTCGAAGGTCTGTCTAAGATCGCGTAAGGTTGTCTAAAATGATTTTTGTTGGTGGGCCATGAGGTCGTAGTTTTCGAAGCTAGATAGAGTAGGTCGGGACATAGTCCGTATAGAAAACCGTTTTCTATTCGGACTATGGTCGGGATAAGAAGGGGATGAATGATTACCCTGAGTATCAGAGGTCAAGTTTTCAAAGAGAAAATATTAACCTCTGAGGACAAGGTGGTGTTTTTCAATCGGGTCGGGAAAGTCTCAATGTAATTGCTCAAAGTAACAAAATCAACCACGGGAGCGTTTTTCTACAAGATCTTGTATTAAAAAAAAACTTTGTCTTCACAGCTCGAATTTATTCGCGCTGTGATACTCACGGTAATGAATGATATGATGAGGGCGAGGTTACGTTACGCCCTTTCCGCCACACCGTTAAATCCGATCTTATGACATATCGGTTTTGTTAGTAGCCCGAATCTTTAGGTCGTGTGTAGATTGTAAATGACTCTCCAGGATTTTTTCTACTTTTTCTACTTCCTATCTTCCATTCTATCTCTTCGTCTTTTCTATTTTCTGACTTTCTGAGACTTGTTTTCTGATGATATCTACTAACTGTTCTATATTTCAAACTTTCTCCAAATACCGACCCGACCGGGATTCGAACTCACCAAATGAAAGAATCTCTGAACAGAAACCCAGCGCGCTGTCCGTTGAGCCACACTCGCACAGCAGAATACAAAATTTGTAAATACTTATAGAATGACAAAAAAGACGGGGGTAATGTTATTGTAATATGGGTAAAAGTACCCCTTTTTTAACCTGACTGAAATTCGAGCCGTTACTAGCAACCCTGCGGGGCCCAAGGCGCCGAGTATGCACCCGGCACAGTGACAAGCCGTTACTAGCAACCCTGACCCTACCTAACTGATGATAACAGAACCCCCGTCTCAATGGAACCACCATACCCCCGTCTAAACGTTTCCGCAGTTTGAAAAAATTTTCGCCTTGGTAGTCATTTACAATCTACCCGACACCGAATCTTTAACCCGAAACGAAAGTAACTTTTTCAAGGGAGTCAAGAGTCAAGAATTTTTGTAAGTTTTATTGGTTTTAAAAGTTTTTAATGTGAATTCTGTTTATTTTACAATCTTTTATTTGCATAGCTACTCTTTCTAAAGCTTGGTTTCCACTGTGTGATAACTTGTGATAGTGTGTGATAGTGTGTGACAAAAAACTTGAGATAAAATTTTGTTTAGTGGAAACGCATCTGTCATATCCGCTCGTAGAAAGAGGGAAAATTTGTGATAGCAAACTATGGAATTTGCTTTCTATTATATTTTTAACAAAGGAAAATTGAAATAACAAAGAAATGTGACGTAGAATACACCAGGTGTGTCGGGCGCCTTTTGAACTTTCTTGTCACACGTTATCTCACACAATTTTCGTGTTCTTGGATTGAAATTCATTTCAATCCAAGAACACACTATCACACATTGTCACAGTGTGATAACGCGTGATAAAAACTCTTTTTAAACGTTTCCACTATGAAATAGAATTTTATTTTGTGATAGTGTGTTCCAGACAGGCTGTCTGTCACACATTATTAGGGTGGACAGGCCAAAATTTTCCCCTCAATTTTTAGAAACCAAACTAATTTTATTTGAAAGTCCTTACCTTTGTGAGAAAAATGAGGGGTCATTTATTAGAATTGGTTAAGTATTCCCAAAGTTATTCCATTTTCAAAACACAAAAAAATCACCTTTTCAAAGAATCGCCTCCTTACACCACGCCAGCAAGAAATAATTTTCGGAAGCACCCAAATGGCGCCAAAAATGGCGGATGAAATCTAGTCTTCCGTGTGGCAGGGTGTGGGGAGTTTTGCTGGTGCGGTCTGAAAATCAGCCCGATGACTGTTAAACTTTAGCTTATCGCTAATGAGCTGGAAATGATAGCTAAAAACAAATTTCACCACTATAAAGCTGAAATCCTCAGCTTTCAGATGGTGTATGGTGCTTAAATGAAAAAATCCGCAATCTTGTTAAAAAATCGCAATTTCTTCTTATTTTTCGAAATTCCAGACGGCCTGCAGATTTTCAAATAAAGCACTTTGTGATAGATTGTAGCCTAATCTTACCCTGGGTTTACTAAAAAAACCGCGATTGAAAAGATGAACCAGCTCAATAGCGACAGCCATTTGTTTCAATGTGGGTCGAGAATTTTCCGGTGCCGTGGTCAGCGCTAAATCGCGTTTTCACCTTGACGTCAAAAAACATGAATATCTTTGGAAAGAAAATAGATACCTGGATACAGTTTTTTTTACTTGTTTCCCTGATAATTCCTGATTGATTTAAAAAAAGAATGAATAGATTTGGATGATTTAAAGGTAAGTACTAATGCATTGAAGTTCATTTTTGTAAATTTTCCCTCATTCCGCGCAAAAAATCCCGACGAGTGCGCACCCTAACATTATCACATGTTATCACACAGTGGAAACCAAGCTTAATGGAATCTTATCTTTTTTCCAGGCAATCTCAATAACTGTAGACTAAAACAGAGCTAGCTAGAGTGCATCGCCCTTGCAGTATAGACCTAACTCTTCACACAAAAATTACGGGAAACGAATGTTTGGACTTTGTACCCTATGCTGCACTCAAGCACTTAAGCCAAAGTCCCGCAAAGGCGGGACAAAGATCAGTTTTTTGAAGTTTGCAAACAAACGCCACATAGAAGATCTTTCAAATTCAGTATGTGAATAGAGCAGTAAAAAATACAACTTTTCTATTTTTCCTTTTTTTTTGCAAAAGTTCTAGGAATGAAAATAAAGGGATAATGATAATTGAATACCTTATTGGAACTAATTTTCGCGGGAACTAATTTTCGCGGTCGAAAAAAAATATCCGAAAAATTGCATTTCGCGGGTTTTAATTTTCGCGGTTTTTCCCATTCTGGAATTTTCGCGGGTTTTAATTTTCGCGGTTTTGCCCTTTTTTGGACAAATTTCTTTCATTTTCCTAGGGATTTTTCAAATTTTTCGATAAAATTGGAAAAAATTGTATTTCGCGGGAATTAATTTTGGCGGTTTTGAACTCTCAAAATTTTTCGCGGGATCAAATTTTCGCGATTTTGACGAAAAACCGCGAAAAACGCTAAAATTAAAACCCGCGAAAATTAGTTCCAGTAAGGTACTATCCATTGATGATCCGCGGCACTATCGTAAAGCTAGAATCGCTTCGCGTACTCTTCGCTTGAGAAAAGGATTGACAGATTGAAGTTTTTCATCCCCGCGGTGCGCGCCGCGCGGGAGCTCGGGCGCTCGGGCGCTCTGCTCAATCATCGGACCGCGCTAAAAATGGTAGACTGAGCTTTGATAGATCATTTCGATGGAAGTTGTTGGAATGTTTACAAGGCTCTAGACAGAAAATCGTTTGTTTTATTGTCAATGATGACAGTGCGGTTATTAATTTTGTTACATGTTAGATCTGACAAATTGATGTTTGTAAGTGCACTTTATAGTTTTGATTCCCATTGAAGAATCATATTCTGGTTTTCATGTTATTAGATGCTGTTTTAGAGCTTTAGGTCTACACTGCCTTGTGTTTTTTGTCGTGCATCAAAATCCAGGGTTTTGACATCACTTTTTAACGTCACAAAAAGCTGTTTTTAAAATTTGTAATGTTTTTGCCACTTAGATTACTCTTTGCAGTCTGACCTGGGTCTGACAGTCTGACAGTTTTTAAATGTTTGGAAAGCAAGAAGGGCAGTATATAGATGGTATAGACTTTACAAAAATATTAGAGGCGGCAATCACAAATATCTTCGTTTCGCGTCACCCGACACCCGGCCGACTCTCGAATTAAGAAGTTCTTGGGCCATTCCAGAAAATCTTTGTTACCCCCCTCCCCTTGTACTTTTGCAAAATGTATCGGAAATTCCACTCTTTCAGTCTGGGAAATCCTCTCAATTGCACGCTTATGTTCCAAGGCCATATAAGCGCGCAATTGCACGGTTATCAAAATGGCAGAATGTTTAAGCGTGTAATTACACGCTTATCGAAATTGTTCTGAAACGGGCGGTAAGCGTTAAGCAAGATTGACGGGTGACGGCTTTTGCGGTAAGCGTGTAATTGCTAGGGTGCACACCACTCGTCGGGATTTTTTGCGCGGAACAAGGAAGAATTTACAAAAATGAACTTAGATGCATTAGTACTTACCTTTAAATCATCCAAATCTGTTCATTCTTTTTTTTTAAATCAATCAGGAATTATCAGGGAAACAAGTAAAAAAAACTGGATCCAGGTATCTATTTTCTTTCCAACGCGATTTAGCGCTGACCACGGCACCAGAAAATTCTCGACCCACATTGAAACAAATGGCTGTCGCTCTTGAGCTGGTTCATCTTTTCAATCGCGGTTTTTTTAGTAAACCCAGGGTAAGATTCCAACTCTATCAAATACAATAAATGTCTTGACAAATCGTGCAAATTTGTACATGTCAAGGGAACACTAACTGTTAAAATACAGGAAAGATACAAATTTGAGAGTCCCTGGCGAAATTCCTGATGCCAGTGATAAGGAGAGGGATTTTCTAATACTCATCCAAAATCTGAAAAACGAGATTTTACAGACAATGGACAAAAAGTTTGCATTGCAGAGATGAACAAAAATCAACCTCAACCACCACCAAGGCTTATGAATCAAGTCCCAAATTTCAACCAATGGTCAACTCAACCAATCTTTCAACACCACATGGACAACCAGCATATGATGCAAGCTTAGAATCATTTACTCTACTCAACATTCAAGGACTAAAACCATTAACTGTCCAATCATCTGTCCCATTTGTAAGTGATATTTTACATGAGAAAAATTCACTTTTCATCGCTCTAACTGAGACGTGGCTTGCTGATCACAAGGATGCAGAAGTTGAAATTAACGACTACTTCATAATTAGAGCAGATAGATCACGAACCAAAAAGAAATATGGTCGACACAGTGGAGGAGTAGCACTTTACATTAGAAACGACATCAGTTCAACCTTTAAACCAGTGTTGCAGTATTCAAACGGTGTGAATGGACTGCTAATTGTTCACTCCAAGAAATTAAACATATTGATATCTGTTATTTATCGACAACCAGATGACTCATCTCATGGTCATCCATCAACCTCGAAAGAATTTTCTGAAATATTAAAAAAGATGAGAGATACTTTTAATACTTTTGCGGAAAATACCTTACCAGACATATTCTTGCTAGGAGATTTTAACCTTCCACATGCATCCTGGCCTTGTGGGAGTTCTACAAAAGGAGCTTCTAGTGATGAGAAGCAATGTTTATATCTGTTAAGTGAACTTGCAAATGAATTTACGTTACAACAGTGTATCCTTAAGGAAACACACAAAGATGGCAATATACTTGACTTAGTATGGACAAACAACCGTGAATTAGTACATAGCTACTCATGCATCCCAACGAACCCAAACATAACGCACCATTCATCTGTAAATTTTAACATTCATAAAACTATAGAAGCAGTAACTGAAACAAACGACAGAATTCCAAGTAACTCATTTGAAAAATTCAATTTCTATCACGAAGAAATTGCCTGGGAATCTGTAAAAAATGAACTGTCTCAAATTGACTAGGACAATGAATATTATGAATTAAAATCTGTAGAAAAATTTGAAAAACTGTTGAAAATATGCGAAAAAATCGTAGAAAAATTTGTTCCAATTAGGAAACCTTACAAAACGAACAAAAATAAAATAATTCCGAGAGAAAGGAGGATTCTAATGAGGAGGCGTTCTAAGCTAGAAAAAAGATTCATCTCAGCAAGAAACTGTTTTCAGATTAAAAAAAATCAAAACCCAACGCGTTGATATTGAAAAACAATTACAAACCTCATACAGGAAGAGTACTATAACTGCAGAAAAGAAAGCTTGTGAGGCGATCAAACTAAATCCAAAATATTTCTTTTCTTATGCGAAAAGACATAGTAAGACCAAAGCTAGAATTGGTCCTTTGATAGATAAAACAACAAACAATTTTGTGTCTGACAGTAAAAAAATGGCAGACATTCTTCAAAAACAGTACCAATCAGTCTTCAGTACACCACTCGAAAACGCAAAATATAATGATAAAGACAGTGATTTTGTTTTGACTGATATTGATTTTACGAAAGAGGACTTTGTTGAGGAGATTGGAACAATATCCAAAAATGCAGCACCAGGACCTGATGGTTTTTCTGCTCTCTTTCTCAAAAATTGTAGTCAAGAACTAGCAACTCCTTTTTGTTCAATCTGGAGAGAGTGTTTTGATAACGGGGAAACACCACATCTCTTCAAAGACAGTCATATCATTCCTATTTACAAAGGTGGGGACCAACAAGGTGAAGCCCAAAATTATCGACCAGTGTCACTAACCTCGCACATAATGAAAACCTTTGAAAAGATTGTGCGAAAAAACATTGTTAATTATCTAGAAGAGAATAACATTTTTAATGACTCCCAACATGGCTTTCGACAAGGTAGATCTTGTTTGAGTCAACTCCTTGAACATTATGATACAATACTATCATACCTTGAGAGAGGTATTAATGTCGACACAATTTATTTGGACTTCAGTAAGGCATTCGACAAAGTTGATCATGCAATTTTGTTACACAAATTGTCACTGCTCGGGATCAAAGGAAAGCTATTGCGATGGATTGAATCGTTTTTGAAAGGCAGAAAACAATCTGTTGTTGTAAATGGTTTCAAATCCAAAAGTGCCCCTGTCATATCAGGAGTACCTCAAGGAACAGTACTTGGGCCAATTTTGTTTCTTCTGATGATTTCTGATATTGATGATAATATCAGGTATATATTCAATCCTTGCAAGCTTTGCTGACGATACTAGAATGCTTAAAGAAATCCAAGGAATAATTGACACGTTCAAGTTGCAACATGATCTCAACATAGTTTATGATTGGACTGAGAACAATAACATGAAACTAAATAGTTGTAAATTCGAACATTTGAAATACGGTAAAGATACTGAATCAAAAAGTTTATCAACCTACTTCACTAACAACAAAACCGTAATTGAAAACAAAAACTCTGTCAAAGATCTTGGAGTGTGGATGAGTAGTGACTGCTCATTCACTGATCACATCAATAAAATGATAGCAAAAGCAAAGGACATTTCTAGTTGGATTTTGAGAACATTCAACAACAGAAGCAGTGATGTTATGATAACGTTATGGAAATCCTTAGTTCTCCCTCACCTCGACTACTGTATTCAGCTTTAGTCACCAAACAGCATCCACCAAATAGAACAGATTGAATCAGTACAAAAGAACTTCTTCAATAAAATCAGAGGCCTTAGTGCTTTCGATTATTGGGAATAATTGAAAATGTTGAAAATGTATTCTCTACAAAGGAGGAGAGAGAGATATAGAATTATTTATATTTGGTCGATACTAGAGGGTATAGTACCAAATTTCAGCCACACTGAAGGAGATGGCACTGTAAAAGGTGGTGTCTCGTCTTCAACTACAAGCCGTCATGGTCGAAAATGTGAACTACGAACAATCGAACGAAGTAGCTTTCGCAAATTTATTTGTGAGAGCTTAGCTGTACAGGGTCCAAAACTCTTCAACAGTATTCCCTCTGACATACGAAATATCACTGGCTGTTCAAAAGATTCCTTCAAGAAACGACTCGATAAATATCTGTGCTCTATACCCGACGAACCTCACACTACGTCGCGACAAACAAGATTGGCTGAATCAAATGCTCTTTTCGATCAGATTATACGTGTTGGGCTCAACGAGCTGGACAGATGAATATCATCAAATCAAACTGAAGTAAGTAAGATTAGGCTACAATCTATCACAAAGTGCTTTATTTGAAAATCTACAGACCGTCTGGAATTTCGAAAAATAAGAAGAAATTGCGATTTTTTAACAAGATTGCGGATTTTTTCATTTAAGCAGCATACACCATCTGAAAGCTGAGGATTTCAGCTTTCTAGTGGTGAAATTTGTTTTTAGCTATCATTTCCAGCTCATTAGCGATAAGCTAAAGTTTAACAGTCATTGGGCCGATTTTCAGACCGCACCGGCCAAACTCCCCACACCCTGCCACACGGAAGACTAGATTTCATCTGCCATTTTTGGCGCGATTTTGGTGCTTCCGAAAATTATTTCTTGCTGGCGTGGTGTAAGGAGGCGATTCTTTGAAAAGGTGATTTTTTGTGTTTTGAAAGTGGAATAACTTTGGGAATACTTAACCAATTCTAATAAATGACCCCTCATTTTTCTCACAAAGGTAAGGACTTTCAAATAAAATTAGTTTGGTTTCTTAAAATTGAGGGGAAAATTTTGGCCTGTCCACCCTATAATTGGCCCAGCGTTAGCGAACGGGCCTTTCAAAAGCAACTGTCTGTTTGTCCGTCCCACTTTCGTTTTCGTTTCACAAAAACCGGGCTCCTTCTAAATTGTAGACTAGCAAGTATCCGTATTGCGTGTTGTATTCAGTGAAGGGAGTGAGTCTGTTGCAAGTGGAGCTGCAGAGTGAAATACAACGATTAGTTACTAGTCTATCTAAGTTGTTGTTGTTGTAGATCTCGCGCTCTTTGCATTTTATAGCTCAAAATGGCGGATTAAGTGGAGACAAAGTTTTTTTCTCCTCCTGAAATATCAGACCAACTCTGACATTTTCAGACGCTGTTGTTTCATTGATTGTTGCTGTTTACAGATTTATTGATATACAATCGTTATTTTTCGTGATTATTCATCCTTTTACTGTGTTGTTTGCTGCTTGCTCATTTGTATAACAAGAGGTATGTATTTTTTTTGGAATAAAATTTTCAGATCGAGTAGAATAGGCCACAAAACGTCTAATCCTGACCACCCCTTTCTAATCCCGACCTACCTCTAAAATAAACAATTTTTCCAAATTTAGATGGTATAGGGGACGACGCTTAATAGAGGGCGGTGCTTGATAGAGGGAATTCTGTGGTCGCGGCCTTGTCTGATCAAACACAATCGAACATCATTGTCCATGAATCGAATGAATCAAACGTAATTGACAGTCAATCAAACCAATCATTAACGCACGTCCCTGGCAACCCCCAGAAATTTTCCTTTCCTCTTGCCTTTTCTTCTTATTACGATATGCATGATACAGTAATTATGCATGGCTTTATCATTGTTTTTATGGCTGGACTACATAATTATTCACCAGGACGTCCTCTTTGAAAAAAGGTCTATTCTCTTTTACATCTTTGGGGTCTTTGACGAAAGATTTTCGAATTTTTTATTGGCATTTGGCCGATTAGGGGGGCGGGGAGGAGTTCCAACTACATGCCGATAAAAAAGCAAGTATTGTGACGAAAATCTTTTTAGCCAATTTCTTTCTGATTTCGTCCACAAACTTCACTGAAAGCATACAATTTCACTTGCTTTCACCATTGCGCACAAATTCGCAACTTTAAAAGTACAGTTTTGAATTAGCTTTGATAAAAAAACTCTTTTTTCATTGGCCAGCGCAGTGCCTTTTCTTACAAAATGGTGGGAATTCATTGCGTCTTTTTTAAAACTTTTGGAACTAATTTTCACGGTTTTTCTCAAAAATTATTATTGTAATTTTTATGTGTTACACCAGGATCAACTGTGAAAATTTTAGAATTGGACTAACCTCAAAAATTAATTCCCGCAAAATGCAATTTTTCTGATTTTTTCACGGACCAAAATTAGTTCCCTTTAAGGTACATAGAATAAACATAGCAGAAATATTGATCGTGTTCAAAAATAAAGGCCTGTTTTGTGACATTTTCAAAGTTGGCTGACAATTATGTTAATAAAATGAGTATTTTTGGTGGCTAACCGTTTATTTTTCACCAAGGATAAGTAGAATGATTAACCTTTCCAATTGTTTTGGAGCGAAATTAAGTGGCTTACTAGGTTACAAGATATTTCAAGATAAGCTATGAGTCGTTTATGTGGCTGACAACACTGGTGGCTTTTTGAAACCAACCAGTTTCAAAATGTTGCACTTTTATCTGTTTTGAGATAATATGATACCTCTAGTTACCGATTCAAGTGTCATTTTCAAACAAACCATTTCCTCCTTTGAGGTGGCTGACAAAATACATATTTGGACATATTTGGACCTGGCACCACACATTTTACTCATTTTACCATTTTTTTCATCAAAATATGTTCTTTGTGTAAATACTGATCATCATATAAAATTTCAACGTTATATTTGAAATATTTTTCAAGTTATTCAAGAAATACTATATTTTTGAGTTCACTAAATGTCACACTATTTTTGAATATGATCTATTATTAGAACAGCCTTTCATCTGCTTCAAAATGGTTATAAAATCAGATAAAATTGGTAAATTTTCAAATTCTTTGATGTTAAATTAATATTTCTTCTTTTCAGCTTGAAAACCAACTTCGTGGACAACTCCTGACCAGTTGTCATCTCTGTCTTAACCATCATTATGACTGATTTATTCAGGTTGGTACTTACTGAGATAGAGGGGGAATTGAAAGCATAGGTCTAACTTGACATCATTTTTCATTGCTTGCAGCAGGAACATGTAATAGCAAAGCTGGATGATGAACAAGAACTCCTTAGGAAACTGCATCTTTGTCTTTTCTATTGTTAACTGTTCATAATAGAAACCATCTCTGTACCCTTTAAGTGTTCTATTTTTATAAGAAAAAAAGGCCAGGAAAACTTTTCATACAGTAATTCTGCTCAGATTTTAACTGTTTTCATGGAAAAAAGATTCCCAGTAAGTAAATAGTCAAGAGCTTTCTCGTAAATGAAATTTATTTTTATCAGCATGTGCCATGAATTTGACTGGCTTTTTGTGATTTTTCTTGAATAACTTTGCATGTAAATAATTTTCTTTGACTTATTAATTTCCAATTGATATCATGATGAATAGTATACATCTTTCTAAATTCCTTTTTTATTTCTTTTTACAGATTTCAAGACCAAAGGGTTACTAAACCCCTACTGAAGGGTTAAACCCTTCAACCAACCTACCTCAGATTACTTGGCATCACCAGATTACCTGGAACAACCGCAGATTACTCGGCATTACTAGATTACTCGGCATTACTAGATTACTCGGAATTACTAGATTGCATGGAATTACTAGATTACTCGGAATTACTAGATTACTCGGCTAATCAAAACTTGCGACATTATCAGATTACTCAGCTTACGAAATCGACTCAGCTTACTTAACTTACTCTTCATATTCAGCTCACTTAATATTTATCTACTAGTATCGAAATTTAAATAAAGAAATTTGAATTAAAAACCAAACTTTATTTTACATTGGAAAAACAAACTTTATTTTATATATAATAGGAAAAACAAACTCTATTTTGCATAGGAAAAACTAAACTTTATTTTACATAGGAAAAACAAACTGTATTTGATCTGGGGTTATTAGAGACAATGGAGTGTTTGAAATTTTTTCTTTGTTTATGAAATGTTATTTCTTAATTACATGCATGTTCTGTTGAAAACAATTTTTAACTTGAGAATCAACTTTTAGACCTTTTATTACATGTGTCATAAAAAGCTAAAATAGTTAATTTTTTTGTAAATTAATGTACCAAGAGAATTTAATTGGCTTTCTTTTGCAGATGACAATAAGAATTTTGCACTTCACTTAGAGGCTTTTTGAAAACACGCTTCACACAAAATCTCTCTAAACGTAACAAACACTACTATCGTCAGCTACATAAAGAAGTAGGGTTTGGTACAGGCTAAGGAAAAACCAAACTTTATTTTACATTGGAAAAACCATATACACAAAAAACCGTTATATTTTTTTTAAAGGTTATGTACTATAGGTTATATACTAACATAAGTATTCCCGTTTCATGTTGAGCACATATTTCGTATCAGACCAGATATCGGCTTATTGTTCTTTTTTGCTGAGATAAACAAATATTTTGGATTTCTCTCTGTTTTCTATCAAAAATTGCTTCACATTTGTATCTATTCAATACGAAAGAGCTTGTAATCTAAAAAAGCTGAGTTAGCAAACGAAATCATTATACCTAACTTTATACTTTGCATAGGAAAAACTAAACTTTATTTTACAAAAACCAAACGTTATTTTATAAAAGAAAAACTATTGAACAAAAAATTATACTCTGTTGTTGCATTTGATATATAGGTGATGCGCATCGTCTCGTTTATTGTTGCCCCAGCTAATCCCCGTCTTTGTATTTTCTTTTTTGATTATGCAACATTGTAGAGCATTGTACGATGACCCCTAACACGTTTTTACTACTTTTCGCTTTTGCTGGGTCTTCACGCCCAAGGGGCTACTTGTTGCACGCTTTAAAATTTCCTGTATTTTTGACACTCAATTCCTTCCGAAAGCTCTGTTGAATTTCAAAAGCCTAGGGCAGTTTTACTCAAAATTTATCGTAGAAGAAGATTCCGTAAAAATGGATTGCCCGTTAAACCATGCCTTCGCCCAAATTAGAGAATTCTGAACCCCTTGAAATCCCTAAGCAATTTCAACCGGGGCGGGAGCGGGCATAAATTATAACCATGCAATTGCGCGCTTACGCCCTCGGAACATAAGCGTGCAATTGAGAGGATTTGCCAGACTGTCTTTTTTTGCATTTTTTAATTCAATTGCCTTGGAAATTCATACATTTTCTTCTCTCGCCTTGGAAATTTCGAATTTTTTTGAAAACTTTTGTCCTCGGAAATCCTGTGTCGTCTGCCCCCCTGCTACAGACAAATTCTGGAATGGCCCTTTCAGATTCAGTATATATGTGAATAGAGCAGTAAAAAATACAACTTTTCTATTTTTCCTTTTTTTTTGCAATCAATTCGCTTGAGAAGATGATTGACAGATTAAAGTTCCCGTGCGGGAGCTCGCAAGTCTTCTGCAAGCGTTCTCGGCTCAATCCTCAGACCGCGCTAAAAATGGTTTAGCTGTGACAGATCATTTTGATGGAAGTTGTTGGAATGTTCACAACGCTCTTGACAGAAAATACTTGAAATTTTGTTAGATCTGTTATAGTTTTGATACCCATTGAAGAATCATATTCTGGTTTTCATGTTATTAGATGCTGGTTTAGAGCTTTAGAACTAGCCTGAAGGGAATATAATATCATGCCATACCATACTGTCAACTACTCTTGGGACTATCTGACAAAACAACATAGGACGGCAATTCGGCCACCATTTCACCGAACCTCCAGAGTCATTTGATTTGACTCAATGAACGGCGTATTAAAAAATACACGAAAACAAATTTGTTGTCAAAGAGATTTAACAGTAAGGGAAAATACAGACCAGATATCAACCAGTCCCATGTTTCGACCAATCATCCCAAGTTAGAGCAGTTACAGTACTCTCCTGCTGCCATGCCAGAGTACCGTGAAGTTGGGTAACTTGCAATAGTGGAGGCTAACATGCATAGCCCTCAAATGAATAACCTGGCTGGTCATTAAAATACGAAGTTAAATCAAAACGAAAATGGTAGAGTAGAGCTGCGAGCAGAGCTGCGTAGCTCATTTGTTTTGAAATTTTGCTACTTTGATTGGTCAGTCATTTGATGGCTATGCAAGTTTCCCTCCACTGATGCAAGTTACTCAACTTCACGGTAGTGGTTTAGAAGGCTAACTTGAAAACCCTGAAACTCCTCTCTTTCAAATGATATTAAAATTGTTTGATTCTAGAGTTTAGAAAAAAAAGTCTAGGGTATTTTACAAAAACAACCTTTTCCCGCTGTAACCTAAGAATTATCAATTTTGCCAGTATGCAGAGTATGGCAAGGCTGCACTCAAGGAAAAATTTGGAAATACCAAGTTCCGTACTGGAAGAACGCACCTGATAAATTTTGGTCCGGACAAGGTGCATCTATGCCTTGGAAATTGGCAAAAGAATTGCTAAAATTAGCTGCACTGAAATAGCAGAACTCTGCACTTGGGATAAAAAAACCGTCTGCACTTGCACCTGAAAACCTCAAATTTTGCACCTGCACTCAAGATCTCGAGCAAATGAGCCACACTCTACAAATTGGCAATTTTGTAGTGTTTTAAAAGTAAGGAAAATCTTTCTTGTAATTTCCTAGTACTCTAAGAAGAAACTTCATTAGTCTTTCCAACATAAATATCTAGCTAGCTCGGGGCTGTCCACATAGTACGTACGCACTAAGGGGAGGGGGGTCTTCTCAAAAGCGTATGCTTGCGTACAGGGGGAGGGGAGGGGTCGAAGGAAAGAAAGATAACCCTTGTTTTTTTTTGTAGACTTTTACGCTTCTTATACGCATCAAGGAAAAGAAAAAGTTTCTTAATAAACATTGAGTTTCATGTTGAAAAAAGGGCCAAACTAAGCGATTTAAGGGGGGTATAGCCATTTGCGTACGCTTGCGTACTTTGGGGGAGGGGGTACTCGATTTTCGACATTTTAGTGCATACGTACTTTGTGGACAGCTCCCTGTGACTTCCAATATTATTTCTTTATGACAAGCGAGCTTGCCTCAAAGATGTGTCACTCTTCAGAAGCAAAAAACAGTGTAGATGGGAACTTCAATAATCCGGGATTACAATTTTACCATATTTTTAACAATTTTTGCCTCCTTAACCAAGACCCCACAACCTCTTAACCTTTAAGGAAGATCAAAATAGAGTTTTTCAGTGTTCCCAAAAAAACGCATCACCAAAACTTTTTCATCTTCACATAGGGGAGGGGGGCACGCAGTTACTACAAGACAGTATGACACTTACTACCGTGGTGGTACTGTTTTCAAAAATTTTGTACTTGGTACATTTCAGTGGGCAATTAAAGAACTAATGGGTGCAAGTTAAGGTTGGTTCGAAATTTCTTTGTTTTTTTATGAAGTTTAAATAGATGTTTCATTAGGTTTCATTGTAGTTTATGATTAATTAGGATTAATTCATATTTTAATGAAGAGATGGAAAGTATTATTTAATGCATTTTTGCAAAATATTTTGACAAGGCCTCTTAAAACTGTTAAAAATAAGTACAGTTAACTTGGGAGTTTTCCTTGTATAGGTTACTTTCCACAGCAGAAATTTGAGAATTTAGTTTACCAGGCCTATAATGTATTGGTGTATGGTCATCTGGGATAATTTGGTCCTTTTCATGATTTCTAATGAAAAAAATTAGGAAGAAAAAAATCATCTCTGGCTGTTAAGTGTGTTCACATTCTGTAATTATATTTTTTCTTTCTTTCACTGAAAGAAATGTGTTGCTATTAATTACAAAAAGCTGTAGTACTTTGTGATTTTTTTCTTCTAAGAATTAACTAACTTTTCATTCAAATAAATTGATTTAATATGCATAACACTATTTATTTGATCTTTAACGTCCAGAAAGCATGCTAAATAAACAAACTTTTTAAAGAGTTATATAGGAACAATGTAACAGTTTGAATGAGTCATGAGTAAAGTTTTTTATAAAGAAAGTTTCATTTGTTATCTATTTGGTTCTTATGAGAAAAAAAATGCGGCCGGGTGACGACGAAAAAAAATTTCACCCGGCCGGTGAACCAAAAACCTTTTTTTCTTTTAGGGTCGGCCTGATCAGACATTATGTCAAACCCATATTTTCAGTCCCTTAAAAAATTTAAACAAATTAAAAGATTATTTACGTAAATTTGAAATTAGCATTGTTATTTCAGGCCCTGAAAAAATGGTGTTATTATTATGAATTTGGATTCAGATGAAGAGGATTTTCTAGCTGCTAGAAATTGTCTAATTAGATTATTCTAACATATAGTTTTGATGTTTCAAAAAAAGTTTCACATGTCCCCATAAAAATCAATTATTGTATGTAGTTTTAGAAGGAACTTTCCAAGCTTTAGTGTCAGGAAGAGCTGCAATTGCTTTGATTATATTTTGACTGAATTCTGAGATCAAGATACTATGGTTTGAAATCATAGTAGTCTCATCATCAAACAAGGCACCTTATCTCTAAAAAGTATGTCCCTTATTTACCCCGAAGTCAAATCTTAATCTTTGGGTAATTATGGGACATTAAAGTTTGAGTTTGAAGTGTTTATTTTTTATAAGAAAACTACAAACTTGATTTTCTAGTTATATGGAATCATAACTACACTGTAAGTCTTACAAAACCTGCAAAGGTTTGCACCTAAATGTACTTCAGTTGGTCTAGATGGCTCTATACAAATATTACTGATCGAAGTGTCCCTTATTACCCCAAAATAGGAAAAAAGCTGGTGTAAAAATGGGGCACTAACTTTGTTGAAAGTCCTTTAAATGATAGCACTTGGATTTAAAGTCACCAAGTGGATGCAAAACCTCAAATATCATGACCTTTTGGAAAGATATCTGGGTTTTTCAAAATCACCCCAAAATGTGGGATATTTACAGGACACCTTTAAAATAAATTTTAGGAACATCTACTAATTTTCAAGGAAAAGTAATAAATCTTGTGTAATGTCATACTTTGATAAATGAAATATCAAAAGATCTGATCTCTAGGATTAATACTTTCAGAGTAATGCCCAAATAAGTCAAAATCGTCCCGTAATTACCCTAGATGACTATACTTAGTAACAGAAAGCAATTCACATCACTAAATGGAATCGAATCCAACCTTGAAAGAGTCGAATATGGTGTTCCGCAAGGATCTCTAATTGGACCACCAAGTTTTTCCATCAACGTAAACGATATGAGTGATTGTATTGAAAGTGATTTAGACCAGCTTGCAGATGATTCAACAACCTATACTACTGGACCAACTGCTGATGATGTTCTTGACAGCCTCCAAAACAGTGCTTGTCAATTAGAGAGTTATGCCAAACGAAACTCCTTAACGATTCACCCTGATAAATGCAAAATCTTGGTCATGTCAAGAAATCGTTTCATTGGTCCATACAAAAATATTACTCTGTGTGGAGCAAGTGTTGAAATTGTTAGCTCCACCAAATGTCTGGGAGTTACTATTGATGACAAGTTGGAATGGGAGGAGCATGTTCGAAAAATTACGAAATCTTTTAGTATTAAACTGAAGAAACTTTATCAAATGAGAAACATGCCATACCCTACCTTATCAACAATATATTTTCAAGGCATATTACCCTCTGTTATCTACGGTATACTCATTTGGGGAAATTGTTCTGAGAATCTTATGTCGTATGTCGAGAATGTCCACATAAAGGCTGCACGGTTCATAAATCGAGTCAAAAAGTCTGTTCGTGATAATGCTGTCCTAGCCAGTGTCAAATGGAAACCCATTATCTATTATTACAAGCGAAGTATTGCATGTAAAGTTTACAAGATACATAACAACTTTGGTTCTCCATTACTCTCTGACCTGATTGTTAAAACGAAATCAAGAAAGTCTCGCAATACACTGAAAATCGATATGTCTCCATTCAAATATGTTGCTTTCAAACGTTCATTTCGCTACAGAAATGCTATTGTATGGAACAATATTCCAGACAGAATTAAAAATATGGACAATTTCAAATCCTTCAAGAAGGATCTGAAAAAATCAGACTGCCTTGAAAAAGTTAATTTTAAAATGACAGGAAGAGCTCTTCTTCACGAAGACTTCATTTACTACTAAAGTTATATCATATATATCATAACCGAAAACATATTTATTATTTTTATATTTTATATATTTATAAAAACATAACATATACATATTTTTTACATATTCTAAATCCTCTTCATTAATTTCTCAGACACACTTTAATTAACCTAGCCTTAGTCTTATTTTGCATAAAACACATTTCGCCTTTGCAGCGGTTTTACTTTTTTGTTTCTTAGCCTGCAGGTCCACATCAGTTTTTACTGCCAATATATATAGAATTGTATATAGCTTGTATATATAGTTTTGTATATAGAACCTGACCTGTGTTGACAAATAAATTAATAATAATAATAATAATAATAATAATAATAATAATAATAATAATAATACTTTCATTGTTCTATGAAAGTGAAAGTAAACAGAAATATTACTTTACAATGTCACAAAGCTGCATAGGAGTGGTGTCTTTGATATTTCCACCCGAAAATGGGAGTGGTACCTGAATTATTTCCCCGGAAAACAGTGTGTAGTAAGTGCAATGGGTGGTGGTCCTAAAAAAAGGACTGAAAAGGCACTTACTACACATCATGTCTTGTAGTAACTGTGTGCCCCCTGCTTCACAGGATCGATTCTCAACCACAAAATAAATCTTAATTGGTCAATGCACATTAGGTTTTATTTCTGACGTTTAAAAAAAATGATTAGCTCGCGTTCCCGCGCGGAAGAATAAAGATAGACAGCAATCTTGCGCAGATGGCGCCATTTAGCTTCCACCTTATTTTGCACCCACGATAGAATAATCCAAATACGAGGGTGTTACAATATTCGTCTGGGAGAACGCAGCAACCTATATATTGACTCATCAGTTCTGCATATTAAAATTACTCCACCATCAAGCCAGAAATCAATTTTAACAATGCTAACAGGCAATATTTTAGAAAGGCAGGACAGCGTCCGTTGGTAATCAAAGAGCACTTTTTCTAGTGTTTTCCACTAAAAAGGTTGATTTTACCAAAGTTTCAGTGATTTCAGCATCAAATAACTGGACACTTAAAGGGGAATTAACGTTTCAAAATTGTCAACAAATAAATTACAGATTCAAATAGAGTTCATTGAGACAATTTCAAATATATATGGTTTATAGGGCTTTACTCTTCTACATCCGGAATAAGAGTTGTTTGAAAATTCCCTTGCGTTGCTATGGATACGAAAAATGTGACGTAGCATACGCCCTGTGTTTCTCTTTTTTTATAAGGGAAGAGTGGTGAATGATGATTTAAAATGCAGTTTTTGAGTTTCTTTTTACCGTTAGAAAGTTCACTGCACCTTTGGAATACTAACTAGACTCTCCTAGTATTATTTCTTAAACGTTTTGCTATAACTACTCTAAAAAAGATTAATTTCTTATGTTTTTTATCTCTTTTACAACCAAATAGAGTGTAACAGTAAGAATATTTGGAGCACATGTGACGTCACAAAATCAACAGAGGGGGAGTTTTTCTCCATTGTAGAGTCAAAATTGTGAGAAATTAAAGATTGAATAACTCAATGAATAAAAGACATTATGAAGTGGTTCTTTTTTTGTTCGATCAAATTTTTCTTCCTCTTTAATGTTTCGAAAAAAAATCTCAGGGTTAATTCCAAACGTTAATTCCCCTTTAAAGGGCATAAAAAATGGCCTGGCTAATTTGAACAAAAGCTCTTCTTCTTACAAGTTGCAGACTTGTTTCTACTCATTCTCTTTTGGCATTTTTCATCTTCAAAATAAATAAAAATTTACAGATTAATCCTTGGGAGAATTTAATGTCTAAAAATGAATTACCATTGATACAAATAAAGTTAAATAAGATAAGGCTACCTTCGAAAGCTAAATTTTTAAGACAGGCTTTGTTTCTCTACATACATACCTCTTACAACCTCTTACAATCTCAATTTAATAAACTTTATTATTTTTTTTCTTCGCAAAATAGAATGCACACAAAAAACAATGCAACAACTTCTTTTTTTTAGACAACAAAAATTGCAACATCCACTCTGCGCAATAGCAGCCAGACTGTCTGGTGTTTTTGTCCAGTGCTAAAAGGTATTATTTAATTAGGCCAGACAAAACTGTCCAATTTCCTACATTACGCAAACTTTTTGGACCTACCCCGGTGGAGGTCCTTTAAATAAACCTATGTTTGTTCGTTTGTTCGTTCATCTGTTACCAGCTTTCCTCGGCATTGGCTAGCCCTAATTGGCTGACAACAAATTGTTTCCCTGGGAATTATGTTATAAAATTTTGAAATATTTCAAAACACAGGGGTTAAATATTTTCTTGTACTAGATTGAAAGTATGATGTGAAAATTACTGCTTTCAACTTGGATTATCGATTATCATTTTTTGAAGGACTGAGAGAACATTGTTTTTTTTGCCAAGAGAAGCAGAATTAGTTTACGTCTACAAGATTACATCTTTAAATAATGCCAATCATGCTTATTTTTTTTGCTTATGAAATCTGATTGCATGTAATTCAAGATGGCAGATGAAAAGCGAAAAGGTCTATTCCTAACTTTTATCAAGCTTACAGCAAGGTTATTAAAATAGAAAAACTTTTCAGTACATTTTGATTTCTGATGTCCAATATATTATTTAAACTGTAATTCATTGAATTTCTAGGATAAAACCAAGCTTTTTTCTATAAGCAAAAAACTTTTGTTATTGGAAATCACAGGTTACCGAGTTACAGGCCACTATCCCTAAAAGCTCACTATGAAAAGTTCAAAAGGGGTTAAGAGCATGAAACAGATTTGGTGTAGGCAAACTAAATTTTTACACTACATGATAAATTGAGATCATATTTTGTGAAGTGAATGATTTCTACAAACCAGGAATTCAAAAATCAAACAAGTTTGAAATTCAGTCTGGCAATTACCTCTTAACCTGATAACAGAACCAGAAACGCCCAGGGCGTTTATTTAATTTTTTCGATTTTAGGAGGGGTGCTTATTCGAGGGAGTTGTTTAAAAGAAGGGGGCGTTTATTAAATTATTTTAGTCTATAGTACAGTATAGTAGAATATTTAGAGCAAATATACCCTTTGTTTTAGTTCTTTATCAGGATTTTAGTGCAAAATTTCTTTGGTTCAACGACTAAAATTGAATCGAAAATTGCTCTGGTTACAAGAAATAACTAAAATCTTCTTTTTCAAACCCAGTTAACACTGGTATTAAAGAGTATTAATGTCACAAGTTTCTAGTAAACGCCCCTCTCCTAAAAGGGTGATTATTCGAAGGGGGCGTTTATTTGAGGTGGGTGTTTATTAAATAATTTTTCTTTTAGGAGGGGCATTTATTCGCGGGGGCCTTTAAAAGAAGGGGGGATTTTATTCTAAGTAATAGGGTATTACATCTTAGCATTTACCCCATTCCTTTCAAAATGTCCTCTGGTTCAACAGACTCTTTTCTGACAATTATTCTGACAATGCCTAACAATCAGGTGAAAATGTCAGGATGCTCAACCTCAGCAAATCACTCATAAGAACAAGTCAAAGTTTAAAAATAATCATACATTCTTTTTTCTTGTTATTGCCATATAAGTAAGAAAAAACAAAACAACAAAAATTGTGCCAAATTTCTCCGAAATTCTGAAACCAAACTGGATATTTTCTTCAGGGATTTTGAAAGCTCAACCAATAAGAGGTTGTGGCATAGTCTGTGGTCTTAATTATAACTCTCGCTCGCTTTAGTATGCATCTGTATGCATTTTAACCAGATCTTTCATCTCAGAGGTATATTTTTAATGTAAATCCTCTGGGACTTGTTTCTTAATAAGGACGCTTAGTTGATATATCTCCTCATTGATAGTGATTACTAATTCACAAACCCTTTTTCTTTTTTATTTAGTTTTAGAATGTAGTCAAAAAATGTAAATATTAGCAGGCATCGTCTTGTTTTGTATCGATAGTATGGAAAGTGTGGAAGTATTCTTGACGAGACTGAAACTTGAACAATATATTGAAAATCTCCATGTTAATGGAATATTCCATGTCAATGAAATAACTGAGCAGGTTTTGAGCAAATGTGGAATCGAAAAAATTGGTCATCAAAAACGCATTTTAACAGAACTTGCTAAATTGAACTTTTCTGACTCACCAGAGATGAATCACAGCACAATTGCTGAGACTAATGATGCACCAGCTTTACCACCTAAGAGATCCGCTACTGCAACCTCAAGGACAATTCATAAGACACCACCAACTCCTCCCAGAAGATCTGTTTCAACTAGACCAGTCAGACCACCGCCAAGAACAAGTGCAAGTGTTGCAAGAGGTGGTAGTCTTCCAAAAGGTGCAAAATTGAACAATGAAAATTACTTTGTCATTAATGCAGCCCCTGCCCCTCCAATAAATACAAATATAAATAACACTGAAGTTACAAACCCTACCTTGCCACCACAAATACCTCCTCGTATTGACATTGGAGAGGCCCAGCAAATAGAGAATAATAATAATGGACTGTCTCCTAAACGTAGAGCACCACCCCCACCTACTCCAAACCACAGAAATGAAAAGGGTGAACCAACAACAGGAATCTTGATTGAGGTAGATCCTCCAGAATCTCCAATAGCATCTCCTCCATTATCGCCACCAGTCCCTGCTCCTCGCACGCGAGCTAAAGTTCTTCCAACTGTTCAATTTGAAGAAGTTGTTGCAAAAACTGAACCTGATAGTAAGCTATACCTTTCTTTGTTACATTCGCTGAAAACATGATCAATAAATAGGATGAATAATTTACAAAAGTATATTCATGATACATGTTTCATTGATAAGTATTTCAATAATACTTCGATTTATCTAAACTTTTTTTTATAATCGTTGCATTAATAATGACCTTTGGGCTTCATATATATCAAAACAAAAAGTCAGCCAAGGTATTTTGTTTTGTTGAATGTCCATTACAAGATGTAGTTTACAGGAAGAAACATGCTGTCTGTTGATAAAGGCCTACACTTTTTCTTGAATACATTAAATTCAAGAAGACGTCGAAGTAGCTCTCATGGGAGTACTTTGATGAAAAGACCAAACTTAGCTTATTTACACCAGAGGAGGAGAAGTTCCCCTGGGCAGTTATCAGCAAATGTTTTGAGTAGATTTAGACATCGTGTTGAAAGACAAAGTAAGGCTTTTGTACCCTGTTCTTATGATACTGTTCTTATGGTTACTGCAATGTTTTTCACAACTCCATGTTTGAGATTCTGATTCTTGTGTTGTTGTTTTTCGCTTCAGCCACCCACAGTGAAGATGAGGCGTCTGATGATGATATTTTCCCTGTAAGTTTCAGTACATGTTTCTAGTTCTAATAGTTATTTTTAAGAGCATCATTATCTTTGACTGCATAAATTCTTTTACTTTTTAGGGACTTTGTAATTTTGATAATCAAGGAAGTGTAAATCAAATCATAGGGTATAGCTTAATAGATAGGAATGTTTTTAATAGTTATTTACACAAACAGTACCATTAGTTAATAAGCTAATATAATGTAAAAAGTAAGGCAGACATAAGTCATTTAAATGATTTGATCCTGGGAAATAAATTGTGTGGTCTTGAAATATGGTTTGTTCGGAAGTTGAAATACAGTATTGGAACTACAGTCCTGTGCAATGTCATTCATTCATTCTCCAGGTAGACTATTGTCCTTTTATTCAAGTTTTCATGTATTAAAATAAATGTGCATTAATTAACAAATTCTTAATTTCATTTTTCTCTTTTCACTTTAGCCTGAAGATGACGACGACTCCCCTTCAGAAAGTGAATCAAAAGTTCTGACCATTTCCATGAGAGAGTATGTGTTACTACCTTTACTGTTAATCAGAATGATGTTTGGTATTTTATGAAAAGAACCAGCAGTTCTATTTAAATAAACCTTATAAAATAATTCATTGTTAATAATAATATTGGATTCTTTATTTCTGTTTAGGAATACGAAGACTTTTGAGAGATTACTGAGTGAAAACACTATCCCAAGGACAGAAGTAAGTGACATAAGCAACCTTCTGTTTTGAGATTAAATAGCTATCGATGATTATAAAGTCTTTCTTTATATAATTGACAGTAGTAGCAAAAAAGGTTGTAACTTTTGATAACTAAATTGAATTTATGAAATCTTCTTTGCTTGTTCAAGATAAACACTATATCAAAATATAAATTCGGCCTGAAAATTTAAGAAAATTTGTGACTAATTTTGTGATGGAAAAAGGTTTTTAATTGTTTACACTGAAGCTTTAGAGCTTTCATTTTCATGTTAGTGCTAGCCTCACCTTCACCAATTAAAGTTGACAATTATCAATTTTTTTCTGTACGTTTATTAGACACTTCAAAATAGCTGTTTCTCCTTGCAAAAAATCTTCAAGACTTTCTGGTCAGTTTTTTGAAGATTGTTGAAATTTGGCTCATGTTATCTGATAAGGAACTCATGAGAGTTAAATGCCATTTGATGTAAAGTAATTTGAATTAATACTTTGAGAAGTGGATTTGTTCTTTCAATGTATTTATTGTATTTTTCTATTCTTTTTCTATAGTCTGAAAAGAGGGACAACAGAAAGAGTAGATTTGTATGTATTCAGTATGGAATGATTTTGCAACAAAAAGTTAATCGTTTCCCCTGCATGCTTTTAATCTCTGCTTGGTTGTGCTACCACTTTGATAAAATATTTCTTCCATACCTGAAGTCCTGAAGTTCCCCTGTCAGGATATTCATTAGCCACAATTATATGATACTGCTGAAAATAGCACAGCGATGAATCTGAAAATTGCCACAAAACTGCATAAATATTTTTTTGTATTACTTTCAATCCTATCCTCCTTTTAGTCGATTGCAGTTGCACATTAAAAACATCAAAAAGTAACTGTGAACTCTGTGAAATGATTATGACGTATGCAACAGGGAGTGCTATTCTGGAAAAACCATAGTGTGAAGAGGGGTGTTGAATTGTCTGCCTGATTAAGTTTCCGCCAAATTTAACTTTTCAAGTTGACAGGCAAAAAAAAATTTTGTCGAATTTAAATTATTGTATTCATTCCCCTAGTTTGTACTTTCTCAGGCCTTGAACCAGGTGATTTCTTTTTTATTAGCGATTTTCATCATCCAACAAATTAAATTCCCAGCAAATTTGATTTTTCAAGCCATCTGCCAAATTAAATTTCCTCTGAAAAAACTTTTTCAGCAATCGGCCAAATTAAAATCCCACCTAAATTTCTTTCCTTAAGGTACAGTGCAATATCCCTGTTTGATAGGGTAAGCAGGATGCCTAGAAAAAGCCTTAATAGATTTTCTTACATTGGATTAAAATATAAATCATTCTTATCTATTCTTATCTATTCTTATCTAGTTAACAAGTGGAAAGAAAGGATATTTACACAAGAAAGGAGGGTAAGCTTTTTGTTGAATTAACACCTGTACGTATGTTGCCTTACTGAGTATTTCCTAATGAGAAACAGTGAGGTTTACTCTCTGGATTTTGGATAACATCTTTATCAAAAGGAATGATTTTGGCAAGAACTAAATTTGATAAGCAAAAATCTTTTGACTTATTTGGAGAGTAATTTTCGCCAAAATTGAGTCTCACTGAATTTAATTTTTAAGATAATATTTAAGTTTCTTAAACTTCATATTTCGTGTAAGATTATTACCATTTTAAATCCAGCCAAGATGGAAAGAAGCCACCACAAAAACGTTGGGTTGAATTTGATGGCATTGAACTGAAATACTTTAAGGTTTGTTGTATTATCTCTTTTTTACCTTTCTACCTGTTTGTTATCATTAAACTCTGTTTAACCCTGAAGGTAATGAAGATGGATAAAAGTTGGCGCTTTTTATTCTATTCTGATTGATCATTTGAAGCAAACGGCTGTTTGGTTACTATAGGAATAAGGTGATTAATTTTTTTCGTGTATTCGTGGAAATATTTAAGGTGATGGAATCTGAATGAAAAAACATTACATTTTTGACAAGTATGTTTAAAGATAATAGCTTTGTTATGAGAAATTAAGAAAAGATTGCTAAATAAACTCAATACCCCAAAATTCTCGAGGCCACTGCCTGTAAAGTCATTGATAGATTTTAAAAACATATTACGATTAAGTAATTCCCATTTTGTATGAAGTTGAAACCCTTTCCCTTTTAGATGTGAAAATTTCCATGGAAAAAACTCTTAAAGAAAATGCGATAAAACTCTGAAAACTCTCAAAATGTTGTTTCAAAAATGCATCCTTATGAAATTAATTTATTATCAATCGAAACTATTTTGAATCACATTTAACATGAATTTTTGGCAAAATTAAGTTTTTCAAAATCAGGGGATCTCTTTCTGTTCTTATAAAGTTATGACCATTTAGGTCATTACTGAGATTTTTTCTCTTCATCTATATTTATCACCTTCATGGTTAATAGATCAGTATGGGATTCATAATTTTGTAATTTTTATTACACCCATAAAAATCTGTTTCCCTTTTTTGTCTTGTTGTCACTAAACTTGAGATTTCTTTTACAGGAAAAAGGAGATGATCCAAGACAAATCATTCCAGTTTCAAGAATGATGGACGTTCAAGCACAACCTGATGTAAGATATTAATCTTCAAATCAATCTGGTAATAAAAAGTTTATAAAATAAGTAGCCTCCCTCCATATTCTTTGTTAGCTCTTTTAAGAAAATTTGAAATAATTGAAGATTTATTGACCTATTTTGACAATTTGTATCTCTATCTTTTTTTCAGGCCAAGAAGCCAACATTTCATTTATTAACACCCAACAGAAAATTCACATTTTTCGACAACAATGGAGACCTTAGTAAGTACAGTTGACTTAATGGATAAATTCATTGAAATCAATAGAATTCAATTGAGAGCTTTTTCAAAATATTTTAATTATTGTGTTGTGACAAATACAAGTACATTCTTTTTAGATGAAACTTCGGTTTGGATGCAATGTCTGATGGAAGCCATTTTGAACAAGCCTGATGTAAGTTGGAATTTTTTCCACCTATATCATTGTAACTACATCCCAACTTGATTGAAAGATCTTCAAAAATTTATTTGGTATTTCTAGGTTCCATGTCTTGTTGGTGGACAGATGTCAGATCCTGATATGGAGGTAAAAAAAACTAAAACCTTTTGATCAATTTTAGTTTTATATTAGAACACATTTTTTGTTAAGTCTTTATTTTGCCAGTAACTCATATTCAGTCTCAAAGCATGTTTTACAAACTGACTCTTTGTTTGTTTTACAGGGCTGGTTATTAAAGCAAGGTCACGGAGTATTGGTGCAAGACTTCAAAAGAAGGTAAAATTCTATTTCTTTATCTTAGTATTTGTATTATACTCGAAAAATTGTAAAATTCATTTTTGTTCTCCTATTTTTCCCAGATATGTCGCAATCAAAGATGACAAATTATGCTATTACAACTCTTTTTCAGTAAGTTCAGCTTTTCTCATCTTGTCACTGTTTAGAAATTTTGTCATAATGTATTCAATGAGAAGAAGTTTTATTTATTTTTACCATTTTCATGATTTCAGCATTTTGAAGAAGATCTTCCAATTTTCAAACTACAAATGAGTTTAGCAAGTTTAAAAGAGGATGTTTCAAGGAGGCGGCTACTTTTGAGCTATCATACACAAAGAACTTATGTGTAAGTGTGTAAGAGTATCAATGAAATTCCTAAGCACCGATTATCTTACTTTTAAAATCATGCATTTTTCAAACCTTAATGAGACTGGTTATGCTGTGTCTTGCAAGGAAAGTGGTTTTTAAGATGAGGAAGCTGTATTATAAACAACGTGTTGATTCTTTTCTTATTTTCAGTTTTGAAGTCCCACCTAAAGATTCATATGAACAATGGAAGGACGCAATTGAAGGGTCCATTGAAAAAGCCCTTGGTGATGACTCTGTGAGTATTCGTTTCAATAAAGTTGCTCAATGCACCTTCATCAGCCCTATTTTGTTTTATCTTGCTTTACAACAGATACTTTATATGATGCTTGACAAAATAACCAAAATATAATGGATGCCCTCTTAGGAAATTTTGCAGCGATTGAAAAATTCCAGATGACAAACCGGGTGCGCCAGGGTGCGTCAAAAATAAGTCATCGTTCACATGACAAAAGGTTCAATCTCAAAATAAGTGTCCTTGGTAAATTTAAAATTTTGCACTTTTCTTTTTTTTGAGGTTTGTCGAATGAAAACATTGATTATTCCTCTGTTTAAAAAATGCCTAATCTCAATATCAAAGATAAATATATTGATTTTGAAAGGCACTAAATGTGGCGCAGACAGAAAGAAAAAGTGGACAGAATGGGAATTCTCTGGAGAATTCAAGCTAAGAAGATATGGTACATTGTTGGCCCAGCTATCTTTAGCGTATCGGGCCTTTAATTAGCTTTCTGCCCGGTGTCAAGTGTTACAATTTATTAGGCGATACGCGTTTTCAAACACAGGCTAGTACATATTGTGAAAAATTTGATTGGCTGAAACATGTCTCTTTAGAACATGATTGACAGAATAAAAATCGTCTTTATTGGTTAAAAACATAAAAGGAGAAAATAAAATTAACTACTAAAACTATTAGAATATAACAGATGTAGTACGTTTTAGGAAAAACATTGTGATTTACACAGAAATAACCATAACAAATCTTCTTTTAGGAAGATGTTCTTTTAAAAAAGTTGTTTTTTACATTTCTCTATCATGTGAACAGTTCAGTTGTTCACGTGTTAGGAACAAAACATCTCTGTATATAACATTAAATATTTTGGATTATATCTCATTGATGCAAAAGCCGAGTGGTCTAAAGCGTCTATGGCGTCTATGGCCTGTACTAGTGACTCCAGGTTCAAACCCCCTCTGTTACTCAAGTCTTGTTCAGTTCATATTTTTATTCGCTGGGCCTTCATGCCCTCTGGGCTTCTTGTTTAGGATTATATCCAAGCAACCTAGATTATTCTGTTTTTTAGGTTTTACAAATTTTAATGAAAGATGAATCAAATTTGCGATGTGCAGACTGTGGCACCACTAAAAGTAAGATATATTTCTTTGGCTGTTGTTATTTATTTAGTTACAAATAGATATGTATATAGATATGTCGGGTATCTTTCAAATAAAGGTTGAAAAATGAAAGAAGTTTTTTTGATTTCGTTTTAATATTTCCAAATGGTATATTGAACATTTTGATACTCGTTTTTTATTAGATGTGAATTGGGCTTCAATAAAATGTTTGGTCATCATATGTAAAAGGTGTTGCGGTAAGAAGACATCTTCATTCTACATACAAGGAACAACAAGGAACTGATGAAGTTAGAATAGAGCACCGCGCTGAATCTAGAAATAAATTTTATTTTTGACATAATTATTACTCTCTGTATGTTTGGACGAGTTCCAATCCCATCAACCTTTGCGTTAATCTCTTTTGCACGTTAATTGCATCATTTGACAAAAGATATATAACAACTTGCATGTATCTTTAATTGAGCCGCATTGAATTGTGGGATTGTAACTCGTACAAATTTCAAAAAAAGTGAAAAGTAATAATTATGACGTATGCGTTGCGGAGCGCTATAGAGAGACAACGCACACTTGTTTTTTTACAGGGCGTCATAGGGGATATTCTCAAAAATTCTTCCTACCAAGATCGATTTTGATGGATGTAAAGATATGGACAAACGAATTAATCGAAGTAGGTGTTTAAAATTCACACATTTTAGGAGTTGTATATAAGGTATTATTAGAACTAGTATTAATCAAGGTTTTTCTGACTTGAGGCAGTAAACATGCATTTGGTTTAATTCGTTAGCTCGAAAATAAATTCATTCATTTCAAAGGAAAATCTTCTATAAGTGACAGAGATGTGACATGGGATTTCTTACTACTGTCATTTCATTCAATGTAAAAAAGAAGGAATACAATAAAGCATCTTTTTTGATTTTCAGATTTTCAAACTTATGGGAAACAAAAATGCTAATATGTTATGGGCAGCCAAACTCCCTCCAGACGAACAAATCTCGCCAGATTGCTCAACGTAAGTATCATGGCAAGTATGAAGTGAATGCTTTTTCAACCTTTCCATTGCTTATAGAAATATCACTGTTGTATACAACTTTTTTGTAAGAACTGCTTAATGATTCATTACATAATTTCTATTTGACAGGGAAGAAAGAATTACCTTTCTAAAAGATAAATACATTCACAAGAAATATTTCAAACTCTCTGAACATTTTGGATTGGAACATGAGCTAGGAGAGGTATTTAATTTTTGAGAGAAACTCTTTATTTTTGCAATAAACGTGATTTTGAAAGCAACTTAAGCGATTTATGTATGGGCAATTTTGTTATAAACGATCGAGGTTAATTTAGTTGATTTATTGGACAATATTCATTGGTTTACTTGAACTTGCTCGTAAGTGCCACAACTCCTCTCTTCTTTTTAAGGCACTAAGAAAAGCAGTTGTGACAGAAGATCTTATCCAAACTTTCCGACTGATACAATCTGGTGCCTCGGTATGTTCTTTTGTATTTGTACTAGTAATCGTATGGTTTGGAGTGCAATTAACGATTAATCACGAGTAACAAAGGAGAAAATAGTAATTTGCACGAGTCCGAAGGACGAGTGCAAATTACGGTATTTTCTCCTTTGTACGAGTGATTAATCGTTAATTGCACGACAAAACATGATTCCGAGCTAATCGTCAGTAAATAATCATTAGTAAATCATAGTTTTTTTTAGCCGAAGAGTGCAAAAAGTGGTAATAGTGCAATTAACGATTAATCGCACTTCTCTAAACCAATCAGATTCGAGTAATTTTGCACGGCTGACGATTAGTTTTGAGAATGATCAAACCAGAGCAAACTTGTATTTATACATAGCAATTTTTTAAGAAAAAGTGAACTTGTTAAAGAATAATATTAAGCTGTTCTATTTAACATCCACTCAGGGGGGTGGACGAACCTTTTCAAGCCAAAAATAATTCTTGAGAATGTGTGAATACCACTTGGAAAATAGCAAAATTTGTCAAAGAAAAATCTTCTTCATACCATTAAATAAGGTTGGACGAACTAAAATCAGTTTTTTACCCCCGGGAGTTTTAGAATAACATTTTACCCCCTGGAAAATTAAAAAGATTCTTTTAGACCTCTGGAAATTTTTCTTTGCATTACCCCCTGGAAATGTTTGTCCAAACCCTACCTGTATGGAGATGGCCAATTACGTTTTTATATTTTCAATGAAGATGTCGGGTATTATAAGTTTTTAAATTAAACACTCTCCAAATTTGAGTCAATAGATAATTTTAATACTACTTTGTGCAATTATTTGATAGGTGATGTATATACCAGAAGAATCCGAAGATAAGAGGACTCGTATGTATTTTCATTGTTCTTCGTCCATCAAAAGATGTTTGCCGATTTCTATCAATCCCCACATTAATGCTGGTCAGTTTCTTAACAATTTCTTTTCCTTTTCAGCATATCAATTGGCGGAAGATGCTGGACAGAGCCTCCAAGTGGTAAGAAAAGACTTTACACTCAGACAAGCGACTCACTTCATGTTGAACTTGAAACGTCTTCAATCGGTGAAATAGAAACTCACTGCAAACCTTTTGTAATTTTTCTATTTTTTTTATTGTATAATTTTATCTGTTTTCAGGCGCTTCTTGAAATCTACAAAGGAAATTTATGTAAGTATGCTCTCTCGATGTTATTCATACTTTTCAGAGACTCATTTTTTATACATTTGGATTTCAAATAACCTCTCGACACTTTATGAAGATTACAACACGACTATTTCTCTCTTTTTACAGCTATCGAGGAGTGGGAAAAAGAGCAACAAGAGGAAGCCGCTCGAATCGAGGTTTGTGAAATATCTTGAGCCTTTCTTTAGATATTACTTGTAACAAGAGTGACATGTTCTGATGGAATTTGCATTTTGTTTTCAGGAACAATTAAGACGGCTTCCACAGATCCAAGATGATAACACCGTATATTATGAGAAAGCTGGAGAGCTGATGATGAAAATGCACGAAAAGGAGAATGTACGTACTCGGCTTTTCATTTTCTTACTCGTTAGAACTTGGAAGCGGTTATCATTCCTTTTCTTTCGATAATTCATACTGATGTCCCATGAATTTTACTTCTCAAAGAAGAAATATTTTTTATGGATGACTATATAACCTTGAATTCTAAAAATCACATTTCAGTGGAGAGATGCCAGGATGTTTCAACTTAAAGAGAAGATCATTCACCGCAGTATTGTAAGTTTTCTTCAAGCTTCTATCGTTTTTTTGAAATCTATACAGTGACCCGTGCAATCCGAATAATTAACCATTCGAATTGTTTACTTCAGCGAACGGAAGAAGGGAAGCCGCGAACAGAAGAAGTCATTGATTTACGTCAAATGGAAGAAATCAAAGCTTTGGATGACCAAGTCACTTTCTTTTTGCAAACATCCTCAAATCACAGTGCCAGGTAAGTTCCTTAAGCAACGTTTAGTTTGGAATTCAGCAGCACTTTTCATCACCTTGCCACTACAACTTGAATTTGTTCTCTTTTAGAACGTATTACTTTAAAGCATTCACACCTGAAGACTGTCGTAGTTGGTTTACAGCCATCAAAAATAAACAGGTAGATACAATTTAACCAGCCCATTCTGCAAAAGTAGGTTTAATGCTTTTTCGCCATCAATTTCTTTCTTAAGGATTTGATTGTTCTCCTTTCTGTACATTTTCACTGTATCTCTTGCAGGTTTTCGAAGTGGCCCTTGACAAACAAGAAGTTAGTGCAGATAAAATCCCTTACTTGGTAGACAAGTGCATTAAATACATGGAAACGAACGGTATGTATTCCTCATTCACCCCTTCTATGTTCTTCTCTCAATTCTTGCAAATACCTCACCTTGTACGTTCTCCCTTTTTGTTTCAGCGTTAACGGATATGAAGACATTGACGCAGGAAGGCATCTATCGCAAAAACGGGAGTCAAGCACAGATCAGAGACTTAACGAAACTTTTCAACCAAGGTACTTTGCAAGAGTCATTAATCTTAACCACCATTGTATGAAGCTAAATTCTTGTTTATTCAGTCCTTTCAGTCGTCTTTCAATTGAAAATTGACAATGAGAAATGTGCAACTTATTACTGTATATGTTTTCATTTCAGACGCTGCTAACGTGCGCTTAGATATCAGTGAATACTATGACGTGCATGTCATCTGTGGCTTGTTGAAGAAATATCTTCGAGATTTGCCTGAACCTCTTGTCACCAACATACTCTATGAAAGCTTCCTGCAAAACACTTGTAAGTTTTTCCTCGAACATTTTGATCATCTCAAAGTTGTAACAGTAGAAAAAGAGCTAATAATATAAATGTTCTCTCCTCTTCCCTTATTCTCGTTTAGACGAAGGTGAAATCGAACACAATGAGCGTTTGTACCGGTACCGAGATTTGATCAAAGGATTACCTGCCATCAATCTCCTTTGTTTACGCGCGCTCATTCTTCATCTTCATTTGTAAGTGATGCCTGTTGTTTTTCTTCGCACTACAAACTAAAGTTTGAGAAGAATCTTTTTGTCAAAACTTTTGAGTGGTCTGAAGACGTTATTGGATATCGATTGGTTGCTTTGTAATGTTAATATTATTTTTGGGACCTGCCCTTTAACTCGCCAATGGTATCTTTCTTACTTTGTAATTATTTTTTTTGTAGAGTGGTGGAGCTATCATCTTTTAATTTAATGACAATGGAAAATGTCAGTTTGCTTTTCGGACCAATCATCTGCTCATGTGTAAGTTGTGCTTGATAGAAGTGTTCTTCTGTTCTTCGATTGATCTATTCATGAGAACCTGTTAATGATGTTTCTTTCTCTTTTTCATAATAGGGAAGAACATTAAACCAGGATAAACTGCGATTGGAGTACAAAGTCCTTCAAGATTTATTGACTTACTATAAATGGCTTTTTGATGTGAGTACTTGTTTTTTTATTGTGAAGCCCTCCTGTAACCCCCATTTTGTCAATTAAATATATTATTATACTTCATATTTTGGTCATGGAATGATAGTCAGGAAAAAAAGACACTTTTTTTATTCTGCTACTGGCAGTTTCATGTCACTTTGGTGACAATCTTCAAGCAATGATTTAAAATTTAAGGATATAATTTGGATATAATCTTTCAACGAGCTATTGACTAGCCAAAAACTCTTCTTGTTCCGGAGATAACGGATTAAAGTTTTAACTTGTCAATTTTCTGGAAAGAAAACTTGAAAAGACCTTGGTACTTAGAGGGTGAATGAGAGAATTAGGTCACAAATTTTCACCACGACACCAACATTCTTTCTTTATTTTTCATAGGTTGATGAAAACGAAACAAAAAGTCAAGAAGTAAGTCAACATTTATAACTTTTTATCTTGAACTAATTTTAAGTAAAAACTTACCTGATTATGTGATATTAAAATACTTTTCTGTTTCTTCTCCAGGCCATTTTGAAATTCACAAAAAGTGCTGCTGAAAGCACTGTCACACCAACGGTAAATCTCTTTTTTTTTTGCTCGAAATCGAAGTTTTTTCTGTTTTTGCCGTCATTCTTCGTACACGAAGTGAAATTTCTTACCTCCCATCCTTGATAGATCAACGAAGGTGGAATGCAGATCACCATCTACTTGAAAAACATCGAAGATCGTATGCTAGTAGATAGCAGTACCAGACCTTCTGATGTTTGCGCGTTCTTCATCAAAACACACGGCTTGGATCGAGCTACCAATTGGGCTTTGTTTGAATCCATTAATGACGGAACTTTTGAAAGACCACTTAGTTCCAAAGAATCCGTCTATGACTTGGCTTTGTCTCTCTCTGATAATGGAAAGCTCATCGTCAAAGAGAATTATCTGCTGGAGAAACTGGCACCACATGTAAGTTATTGACCCTTGTGACATTTTGAAGAATACCCACGTTGTGAATCTTGCTCGTACTTTACATATGAAGTTTGCAAAAAATTAATCATAAGGTGTTTTCTTTTTGCTTTACAGCAATCAGCGAGCTTCAACAGTGGAGGGGTGATACACTTTTTACGTGACAAGTCTAGTTGGAAGAAAGTTTACCTGGAAATCAAGCAAGGAATGCTTCGAGTTGCTTCCTCCAAAGACTCCAGTAAAGACATCGATAAATTTGGTATTGTAGATGCACAAGTGCTCCTTTACAGTGGCATTGACCTCAAGAAGAAAGGACCGGCTAATAATAAGTATGCCGCCTTGAAACCTTGTTTATATACCGTGTTTCGTCTTTTCAGCACAGCCTTCTTCTGAAGAAATCTTGAAAATTTGAAGAGTTCCGCCACGAGACTATTTTGAGGATTTTTTTCTCGGTTTTTTATTCTATTTCAAGGTTCTTTAATTTTTCTGATTTTGAAGAAGATGTATGCTTTTTTTTCATTTCGTAGATTCGGGTTCATGATCAAGGTCAATGGTTCCATTAGCAATACTCAACCAAGGTATGGTCTCTTTTTTCAGAACAAAAAGCTTTTCTTCTTTCTTTCAACTTTCAACGATGAATGATATGAGTTTTGATGACTTGATTACTTTCTACTGAAGACATATTTTGTTGATTGCAGGTACTTTTGTTCGGACCAAGAAGAAATCATCAACATGTTCATGGCAGTCATCCTCAATTTGAGGGTAGGTATCATCCCTTACTTATTGGACCTACCTGGAGGTTCTATGAATAAACCCCTGCTCGTTCGTTCTAGTTACCAGCTTTCCTCATGATTGATTCATTGAATTTTTCTGATCTTTTGCACCAAGATGTAAAGAATTCCAGTTTTCGAAACATCATTCTCGTTAGTTTTTTCTAATTTCTTGTTTATTTTAAATTCAATGTTTTCTGTTGATTAGCCGGGTAATTACATCAAAGTATCACTTGTATTTCACTGTCTTTACATTCTTTACACTTTGAAATCTTTGTGTATGTAATTGTTATTGTTTGTTATGCTTTCAGTATCCAGTTGGTATTTGGACTGATCGATGCTCCAAAGATTTCAGAGAAACCGAGGTGAGATTGCGTTCATCCAGTATATTCAGATGGTTTTGTGAATGCTAATTTAGAAGAAGCAGGGCTGCTTGCACATTTTCGAGACTAATTAATCTTTTCTTCTGTTTAGTCCATTATCAATGAAATATTAACCAACTTCTTTTCGCTTTCTTTAGGCTGAAAGTAATCGCAACTCGCAGTTCTGGGGTCGTCAGGTATTTATTAAGCTTTATCCAATATCAAGAGCATTTTTATATATTTAATACATTCAAATGAACATAGTTTTTACTTGGTGAAAGAACGAAAGTTTTGACCTATCATTTTATCGCTTTCAGTCGATGGTGATTCAGCAAGAAGGAGCAGCACACAGATTTACTGAACAACTACAAAGCAAAAGAAGTACTCTCAGAAGACTTTTCAGAACTTGACCCTTCTTCATCCTAATGAAAAATTTACTTTAGGGGTTTGAAATAAAGAGGTGTAAAATTGGGAGGTTCTACATAATCCTCTTTGATGGAAAAATGGAACGCTGATGAATTCGTGGCTCACAACCCGCCGATGTACGCATCCTTTCCTAAAATTTATATCGATTATATTTTGAGGGGCTGTTAGATAACGGAACGTGTAATTAGTTTAATTTTATTAGAACGGGACCAAAATGAAAATTCAACCAAATTTTTGTAAACAGTTTTTATATTTTTTTCAAATGGCAGAATTTTTTCACGAATTTATACAAATATTTTTCTATTAAGAATTTTTTGTTTATACATTATTTACATGGGATAGATATAAAAACGCTTGTAGAATTCGATGCTCTCGTCTCGCTTAATACTTTATACTCGAAATTACTTTGGTTTAAATCAGCATGACAAATTTAAGATTATTCGATTTTTTGATCACTTAACTTTTCTAGTTTCTAGATGTTTATGTATGTAATGAGTTTCTTTATATGATTGTACAAATTTTTGTATTATTGTTTTGAATGCAGTTTTTTGATAATAATTTTCTTTTGTTTATTTTAAATATCATTTACAAAGGTTTATAATTGATTAGAAGTTTTATATAGTTTATTGAATGAGAACAATTTATACAATACGAATGGTTTGTGCAGATTCTCTCTCTTCACTCTCTCATCACTTCCCCGCTCAACAACAGCGTGATCTTGCTTTGCCCTGTCATGTCCTAAATACTGCTATCCTTTCGTCAATATCTTTTGTCATTCTTCAAAGAATGAGATTGTTTATCAGGTTTTGAACTGGTTATTCTTTATTTCGTTTCAGCACAAATAAAAAAAAAGCAGAAAAATAATTAACCAATGAAACCACAATGAGGAGCAAAAGATCAAACAAAGTGCAATCATTATGTAAACATCATCTAGATTTCAAACCCAACCCGTCACCAACATCTTCCACAGAGAAGTCTGGTCTGTTGAGAGTACACGTCATGAAGGCTTCCGTTCACTCCCAGCATCAAAAACTTATGAACAATTTGAAGAAATCTTGTCGTGAAAGCGAAAATTTCGGTCCCAATTCTTTGGTCAAACAATTACAGTCACTTGGCAAAATGTTTGCTCCTCCCAAAAATTCTGATCTTTCTCAGATAAATGGTATGTTTATTCATTCGTATTTAGTTCTGTGTCTGTACTTGTAGTGAAATCCTTAAAATCAACTCCACTCTACACCATTTGAAGAAAGGATGTAAGTAAAGTAAATGGTATCATTCAGACAAATCACTTTTTTTCAGAAACACCAGCACCGCAGCCAGCTATGAAAAGAGACCAACCGTCAGAGAGAGAATTGATCGAATCTTTAAATTATGTTTTACCCATCGAAAAGTTCAATCATTTCAAAATATTGCTACCCAAGTCGAAGCTTCACGTCACAACGCCTGACGGTGAGGAAGTGATCGTGGAGCCGTGTGACAAACACACCAAAGTCAAAGCGACGCACGAAACACACGAAGGCCTTATGAAGCGCCACAAAACGACCAAAGATGTCCTCCAACTTTTTTCTAAACAGAAATCGCGTCAATTGAACGCAAACAACTGGCGAAAAGACGATTCATTCTTCATTTATGTGTTCGAGAACAAAAAGTTCTTATTCGATAAATCAACCGGTGAAATCTCGTGTTTTCCAACGCCTGACGCAATGAAGCCAAAACCATCGAACAAAAGCAAAGGGGAGCCACCTCAGCTTGAACGAAATATTGTGGGCAAATCGTTTGGAACATTTATAAATGACTTTTGCAAGAAGCCTGTGGAAGGGAAAGAATACCCTTCAACCAATCAATTTAACGTTCGAAGCAATCACAATATACAATTGCACGTGCTGCAACCTGTAGAACAGAAAGCAAACTTCCGATTCGTCATTCATTCTTCTCCTTTTGGTTCGTTCATTGAGAGAGCCGGTACTTCTCATATCGCAAGTATGTTATCTTTTTGTTTTGAACATCGAATATCCTGACGTGGATTAATAATTTTTATACTCTACTATATTGTACAATCATTGACAAAACCTATGGTACAAAGCCCACAAATGAGTTCCCTATCCCCTCCCCCCCCCTAAACAATGTTGTTGGAGGGGGAGGTTATTGCCCTGTGTCTAAATTTGACCGCCCAGAAATGTGCCATGATATATTAGCAACGATTGTAGTTTGTAAGATAGGAAATGAAATATTATTAAAAGGCAATCACCACATGGGGAACCCGATATCAGTACAAGCTAATCACTTTTTTCTTTCAGCAGGAAATCGAAAACAAACAGCCAGGAAGAATAACAGGTGCTATACATAATTCTTTCTGTGTTACCCAAATTCTCGAAAGAATCTATTATTGTGTGAAGTTGACTCTAAATCGTCTTTTCGAACATGGAAATTCAGACAGCCCAGTAATGAGAACTGTTTTCTTCTTCTTTCCACAGAGATTACAAGGATCGTGAAGAAGAAAAGTTAATCGAGCTGATAGAGCAAATACCTAATCAGTATCTACCAGACAAAAAACAGCGTAATAAGGTTCAGATTGAAGCAAGCTTGTTTAACAATTTATTTCAGTTTTTGTCTAAAAACTCAACTAGTGTTGTATCAGTTCATTTATCAGTTACTTAGTCAGCTCAGAAAATTTTCATATGACCCTGATGCATGTCCTAAACAATTTCATGTTTTTTTTTTTCAGTATTCTATTGTTCGTGGTTCGATTGATTACATAAAGGATCTGGAACGAAAAGTTCGAGGTTAGTAACTTATTTAGAGGAGTGACATGGTATTTTTCAGTCGTGTTGATTTAAAAAAAAGTCATATTCCGTAAGGTTTTCCTTCGAAAATACAAAGGATGGTTTTCCTTCGAAAATACACATCAAGGTTTTCCTTCAAAAATACAAAGGATGGTTTTCCTTCGAAAATACATATCAAGGTTTTCCTTCAAAAATACAAAGAAAGGTTTTTTTTCGAAAATACAAAGGATGGTTTTCCTTCAAAAATACAAAGCAAGGTTTTCCTTCGAAAATACAAAGCAAGGTTTTCCTTCAAAAATACAATGAAAGGTTTTTTTCGAAAATAGAAATCAAGGTTTTCCTTCGAAAATACAAAGCAAGGTTTTCCTTCGAAAATACAAAGCAGCGTTTTCCTTCGAAGATTACTGAACGAAAAACGAAAAAGTGAAATGATTATCCTCCTTAGAACAACTTGGTATTCCACAAGCATCAGAGGACCCTTTGGATGTCATAGAAATAGCTCAACCAACGGATCACTCCCAACACCCGATGGAACTTTCTGCTTCACAAGAAGACCACGAAGAGTGAGCTCAAATTCCTTTTCTTAACGTTATACATACTTTTAATAGTGATTTGTTTTATTTTCAAAATTATCAGTGTTTTCATTTTGAAAGTAACTTTTCAATCGTTTTGAACTTTCTCTGATTATATTTGTTGTGATAGTTTCTGCCCACATCTCATTTTCAGCATCACCGAGTACGAAGAGGAGGAAGTGTATGATAACGCTTTCGAAGATTTCTTTCAACTCCTCTGCAATCCCATCTCCTCAACCAGAACAACAAACCATGGTGACAATGAGGGAAATCAAACGACCACCATTCAATTTCCCTCTAAAGAAGAATGCTCTCTCTTCCAGTCCCTCTCTGCTATGGAACAGAATTTACTACGAGCAAGTCAAGAGGATGAACAGTTGGATCGATTTGTAAGTATCGAAGAACGATTCCAATTGAACTATAGTGACGTCAATCTGAACAGTTTACAAGGAGAATATGTTATCAATGATGAAAATGAAAGTGAGGTTCAGGACGAAGTAATGTATTCTGCAGAACAACCCAACATCATGAATTCACCTATCTCCAAAGACACTGATCGTGTTTTCCAATCACCAATCGCTCGAAATAATGAAATGCAATTATAAGACGTTGAGATGCTGATGATGTTTATTTGTTACTGTTGAACTCCTGTTAACTTATTTTATTAGTCCTGTTTTAGTTTATGAATGTTTGAACTGTTACTACCTGGTCTGTTTCATTTTAAATACTTTAGTCTGTCGAAACTTGCTCCCTTTTACCTAGCATATTTTTTTATGATAGGATTTTACCAAATTTCTATTTTTTGTCCATATGTAGAAATAAGAATATTGAAAAAAGTAAATCGATCTCATCGAAATTGTCAATCCAAATATTTCAAGTTTTAAAGCTTAATCAATCCAATTTCTTTTGAATGTATCATCTCGTCCCAACATCCTCTTTTCCAGGGTTCAAAATAAAAAAAATGAGATACAAAGTAAAAACTTTTCAACAAAAGGAATCGGTAGATTGGAAAAACTGAATGATGCACATATTGAGGTGAGTAAAAGATTCTCCCCTGGTGTACACTCTCCCCTGGTGTACATCCTCCCTCCCCTGGTGTATACTCTCCCTCCCCTGGTGTACAACCTCCCTCCCCTGGTGTATACTCTCCCTCCCCTGGTGTACAACCTCCCTCCCCTGGTGTATACTCTCCCTCCCCTGGTGTATACTCTCCCTCCCCTGGTGTACAACCTCCCTCCCCTGGTGTATACTCTCCCTCCCCTGGTGTACAACCTCCCTCCCCTGGTGTATACTCTCCCTCCCCTGGTGTACAACCTCCCTCCCCTGGTGAACGCCCTCCCTTCCTGGCGTATACCCTCCCTCACCTGGTGTACACCCTCCCTCCCCTGGTGAACGCCCTCCCTTCCTGGCGTATACCCTCCCTCCCCTGGTGTACAACCTCCCTCCCCTGGTGAACGCCCTCCCTTCCTGGCGTATACCCTCCCTCACCTGGTGTACACCCTCCTTCCCCAGACATCAAGGAATCTTCAATATAATATTTTTTAAAAAAAAGTTAACAAATGATTCTTTCAAAATATTATTGATTACAAAAGATTGAAGGGGCAATATATAAATGATAGTTATCTAGGGAAAGTGTATAGAATGGTTTAAATAGAAAATTCTTTTGTACATGGAATAATTTTTAGTAGTAGATAGCCCAATAAAATGATTGTCCTTCCTCTTCGTTAGGAGCATAATACCTTCGAGTGCTGAAAAAATAAATCAAATAAGTTTCGTCAAATAACGGTGCATTTGTATAAAGTAATTTTTCTGCAGTCAACATTAAGAAGTTCTTCAAACAAGCTTTGTGTTTGCGGTGAAGCTTTACTGATTACATGAGAGAAAGATGAGAGTAGATTCAAAACAATGATTATGCTCACCTTACAACGACACTTATAATTCCTTTCATCGAACCACTTTTCCCCATGCTCACGAACTAATCCATTGTCAATACATTGCCTTCTTGGTTCAATACGAGGGTTAGTCTCGTTCTCCTGTTCATTAAAATTGAATTGTTTTTTCAACAAGTCCATCTGTAAAAGATAAAGATAGAATATAAAATTTAATAAATTTCTATACACCGATTTCCCACAAGCTGCATAGTGAATGATATTTCCACCCGATGTTTTCTCTAGAAAAGGACCGAGAATTTTATTCAATGTTTACTCACCTCGTTTTGCATGTTTGATATGATTTTATAAACTTTCTTCATATTACGCTCAAGATATCTCATTCTTTTCTTCATAGATCTTTCCTCCATTTTACTCGTCTCCCCGTTCCCGTTCCTGTTCACGTGGTCATGTTGTGACGTCATATTATGTTGTGATGTGGTTGCTATGTCAACAGACCTTCTCGAACGTCTGCCTCTTTGACCAATGAAGTTGCTGATAGTATTGGATGACTGATCATTGTTTCGCGCTGAGCAACCTGAAACATGAAGTGCGTACAAATCTATTCCCCTCATTTTATCTGTTCATGTTTTCCAAAGCTTTCTCATAAAATTTAGAGTCAAGTTTTTTGTTTTCGCAGTGCAACATTTCAAAATTCTGAAACTTTTTTTTGTATATTCCACTTTCAACTAGAAAGAAGTCTCGTATTCAGGTTCCTTGCATATTGAACTATACATTACCATAGAACCATTGATGAGTATAAAGTCTATACTGTTATGTTCTGTATGCTCCAAACAAAAGTTGACATTACTTACTTTGATCATTTCCACAACATTCTTTCCAAAACCTCAAATCCAGTTTTCTGTGAGCGTTACACGGTGTGTAATCAGAGGTCCGCTCCACGCGCCGAAATGCATCTAACTGAACGCGTCGTATGTCGTCACTATTGTCGCAGATGACGCGTGATAGAGTGGTCTAGATGAAAGGAGAAAGAAATTGATGAGCCTCAGAATGAAGTTTTCAAGAGTTATTCCCCCCCTGTGGTAGCATATACTTTGAACATGTTATGATAAAGTCTAGACAAATGTTTTGAATGTTGGCAACTATATTGTCTGTAACAGTTATGTAACTGTACGTGAAAAAGAAAGCATCTGTTCATTCGCGATTCAAGATGGAAGCTGAATACAGAATATCCAAGAACTGAAGATTGTAAGAGTATCAAGGTACTGAACATTACCTCCTTGATTTGAATGAGTTGATCAGAAGTGAACTGTGAAGGATTCTCATACCAAAAGCGGTCACCGTCTCGTAAACGTTTGAACTGAAGACTGATCAAACACATAAAAGTTGGTCCCAACCGTGACCCTGGTATCGGGTCTTCCAATATCCCTCCCACAAACAAATCAACATGGTTTATATCTCCATAGATATCTGCCAAATGTTGACGTAATGTTTCGTTCTTGATTTCCTTCAATTCGTTGAAGCTCGAAGCGACCGGTAAATTGCAAAATTGTCTCCATTTGTTGTAAGTAGGTAAACCATGGTCACGCCCTCTTTGAATGTTAAGGGCGGCCAAATCTAACGCCACAGTATGCGCCATTTCGAAAAGACGTTCGGTGAGTTCAGTGTTAAAAGGTTGGTGAGTTGCGCCACGTGATTTAACGGGTGTTCCAAACAAACCACGAATAAGAGGATCAGTACCACCCTCTTCGACAAGGCGGTAAGGGGAAAAGAAAGCTTTGTGAAGAGGTAAGCTCCCTTCAGGTGTTTCTTGAAATGAAGAGTTCAGTCGAGCCATAATGGGTTGAATTAAAGTGTGTCCGAAACGGAAAGCACCCGTCGCGAACGAGTTGAAGATGGTCGGCTCGACGTTCTGGTTGTATCCTTCGTATTTACCGAGTTTCTCCATTCCCTCAGTACCGAGAATTTTTGGCAACCATTCGTTGAATGTGATGTGTTGCATTTGCGCACCGACAATCTTTCGTGTTTCCTGGTAGATTTTCTCTCCATTCCAATGAGGGTTTATCCGTTGAAGTTGTCTCGCCAAGTGGTTGTGTTGACGCATCCAGATTGTGTGCATAGAGAGTAAGCCCAGTTGTTCGTTCGCTCGATGGTCGCCCGCTAAGAAGCATGGTGTGCGCTGACTTTCAAGGGGATTGATTTGACATTCAATCTTTGTATCTTGGTTGAAGGGAAGGAAGTACTGACTGTTCTTATGGTGGATTCCTCTCTTCAATAAACCGCGTTCAGTTCGTGTGTCGGTCGCGCGTAAATCGCGTGCATCTTTTTCAGACGATCCATAAACATTGGAAGCGTCAATGAAGGAAGTGATTTGGTTAATTTGTTGTCGTGGTGTGATAGAATCAAAGAAAACAGAAGTTGATCCGCTTCCGCACACTGCGCTTGAACGTGTGAATTCCATACATTTATATTTTTTGATGCGAGGATCATCTTTAGGGATTTCTATAGGGAAACAAGGTTGCTCATTTTCACAACTTTCTTTGCATGATTTACCGTCATTGAACCTCAAACTACTCGGACTAGTCACTGTGAAATCCATGTCGTGGTCCAGGAACTGTCCCCATTGCATCAACATGTGCGTGTATTCTTCGTCTGCCGTAACTTTGACGCTGGAAATCAATGCAGAAGACACTTTCCGCGCGCTTGGTAGCTTCACTTTACTCCATCCGAATGGCGTATTGAAACCATTCTCATAATTCGGAATCAAGAGTCGAGTGAACGGCGTCAAAGCGGAACCCCACATTGGATGGTTGAAGTTATTGCATTGTCCATCATACGTTCGATATTTGTGATGGAAACACAAATCTGAGCAATTAACCAAGCGTTTATGGGCGGTACACCCTGAGAGGTTTGCTAGAAGGCGGATATGTTCAGGTGACACCAATTCATTAAATTTGTATTTTTGGTTCATCTCTTTCAACATGAGACCTGTGTCGACATTCTTTTGAATCAAATCAATTGCTACTTCAAAGATTTCTGCTGACCTTGCGATTTCCAAAGCATCGGGCGAGGGGAAGCGGAACAAGGCTAACAAGTCAGCCGGTGATTTTGGTTTGAAACTGGCTAATTTCTCTTTGGTCTGTTGAATAGCTCGATCGACTTCTGAACGTGCTTTTTCTAATGATTCCAAAACGAACTTGTCACCTTTGAACACTCGATTCTTCGATCCTATAAAAACAAATGTTTAATACATATGACCAAAACCATTGGCGTTGCGAATGCAATAAAATTGTCATTTTAATAGTTTTAATGGTAGCTAAGGATTGCTCACTCACCAATGACATTCAAGCTGAAGGTGGCTTTTTCATCTCCGAGAGAATTTCTGGCATTGCATTCCCATCTCCCTTCGTCTATCTTGCCAATGTCTTTAATCTCGATGGATCCATCGTTTGGGTTGATCCTGAACCTCCTGCCATCTGTGATCTGAAATAAAGTACTTCAAGATTAAAAGCTGAAGCTGGTACTGCGTTACTTACCAATGAATATCAAATTCAATCAGAATGTTCGCATCCCATCTCTTCCTGTGTTCATGATCATTTGTTAAACCAAAAAATGGCAAATTTCGGATTTACAGGAATTTTTTTGTATAACATTCGCATCTCCTGATGTTGTTCACGTGTATAACTTTTTCAGACTTTATTAAAATGGAGATCAGGCAGTTCGAAATATCTCTTCCTGTTTGCACAGACCTGAACATCGTTGCGTTTCCAAGAGATGATTGGTTTAGGATCACCAGTGGCTCGACATCTGAAAGCGATTGTGTTTCCTGATTGGACAGTTGTGTCTGACGGTTGAGAAACGATCTTCGGTGGAACTAGCATTGCGAAAGAAAGAACATGGTTTCAATTATTGATGTAGACAGCATTTTTGGAGAAGTTGGGTCACGTTTATAAATTAAAGTCATTTAATCCAGGCTAAAATGCTCCTGAAATTAGTTGTATACCAGTGTTATACAGTAAGAATAGCTAACAGAAGTCTTGAAGCGTTAAAGGCACCAACCTATTGCTTTAATAGTCAAGTTGGCAGTTGTGGAAACCACTCCGATCACGTTGAAAGCTGAACATTCATATTGCCCTTCATCCTCTTTGCGAGCACGTGATATCCTGAGTTGACCGGATGGTAAGATCACGTGACGTCCATCTGATGGTAACCTAGCCCCGTTCTTCTGCCATGTGACCACTGGTGTTGGGTAACCGGTCGCGCGACATGAAAGTCCGATGTTGGTGCCCGCCAACCCTGCCTGATTGAAGGGCGTTAACGTAAATCTTGGTGGAGCTAAATACGAAATTGAAGATAAGAAATAGTCAAAGTAAGTTGTTGTGGAAGTTTTTCGTCTTTTTTCAATGCAGGCTTCAATGCAAAATGAATAAACTGTCATAAGGTACCTCTGACGGTGAGTCTTGCGGTGTTGGAGACACTTCCCAACCCATTGGATGCTCGACACGTGTAAAGACCAGCGTCCGAGAGTCTGATTTCACGAATCTCTAAATCTCCAGTGTGCGATAACTTGAAGCGACGTGTTGGCGAAATCTAAAGGAGGAAGGAGTGATCGATGAACAAATAGTGACCAACAAGATTTCTAGTTAAACATAATCGATACTTGGTCTGCCATGATCTCTCGATTACATGATTGTTATTTTTAATTTTCAAAAAATCAAAGATTAATTAAAAAAGCCTTACCACTTGGCCCTGACGAAGCCAGGTAAGACTGGGTCTCGGCGAACCACTTGCACGGCAGCTGAACAAAGCAATACTTTGAACCACAGCATCAATATTTGAAGGTTTTTCCGTCAATGAGGGCACGACTAAAAGAAAGATTCATGGTTAATGAAATGTACTGTCTATACAGTCATGTAAAACAATGGATTTTTAGAATATTAAAAAAGAAAGATTACCATTTGCGCTGACCAGGACAATAGGAGCTCCTGATGAGCTTTTACCGATCACATTCTCGATATTGCACTGGTAAAAACCGACTGCGTCTTGTGAGAAGTTCTCGATGGTCAGTGTTCCATTATGGACTGTGTGTTTGACGTTTGAAGGAATAGATGCGCCATCTTTGAACCAAGTGATGACGGGGGTTGGGTTCCCTTCTGCTTGACAATCGATGTCCACTGTCCTCCCTTCAACGCCGATCGTTCGTTCTGGTTTCTGTAGGTATCTTGGTTTGTCTGGAACGAAAGATGACAGTTTTATGAAAGGTATGATGTTCAATTACTGGCAGTGTAGTGCCACACTTCAAGAACTTTGAAGTGGTTAACATTTTTTATTTGATTGTTCACCTAACGGTGTCCAAGGAGAGAGCTCATATGACAGACAGTTTCACCAAGGATGTCGAGTTTCCATAAAAATTAATTTGTACAGTACAAACTAAAATGTTTGATCATGAAATGTTTGACTTACAACATCCAAGATCAGAGAATTTCAAAGTGCTTGTTTGTTGTCTGTTTTCTTGGAAACGACAGGTGGCTCCAACAGAAACGTCATGCTCGAAAGTCAATTCTTTGATCAACCGTAAGTATGCGCATGTGCATTGGATGCGATTCGAAGAAAGACGTCTAAAAACAATGATTGAATATAAGTTCTTTAAAGTGGTTTATTTTGCAGTAATTTGTTCGGTGTCTGTGAAGTTATCTTATGCAGATTTTTACATAATATGTCGTGGTTTGCGTTGCAATAACTTCAACAATTTGTTATTACTCTTGTGCAATCATTCCAGATTAGAAAGAAGCTCTTAGTTTAAAGCTTCAATATTTTGTGGGAGGGCAAATAGAATGTCTGAGATGTGATCAATAAAAAGCCTGTATGGATGGAGAAATATATGTTAAGCACTTACAATCGTCTCAAAGCTCGAAGGGGAGCTAAGGTATCCCGAGTGATGGAGTTGATTCGATTTCGATGGAGGTATCTATAAGAGTTCAAGAATGAATGAGTATTGTGTTGCTTGTGTTATTTGAAGGATGATGAATTAGGGGTGTCAACAGAAAGATAAGATTGTCTGAGCTCTCGTTAACACTACCCTGTGAAATATTCATCTCTAGAGACAGATTATTTGACATTTGCGTACTAAGACCTCTTTTGTTCATTCATAGCAACTAGTTTGATGTTATGATCAAGAAAATTTTGTGGTCAAAAGTGAGAAAGGTTTCAAAACCAACGAATACAAAGTGTGAAGGCCAATTCAACATATTTGTTACATTTATATGTCCCATTATGGATTATATTCTTTGGTCTATATTTGTAGCCAACAGTTTGTGTTGTGGTCTTCAAAGAAAGAGAGAAGGTGGAAAGCTTACAATCTTTGTAAAGAGGAGAGATGGCCAAACGATTTTCGTCCAACTTTTGAAATCGCATTATTTTGAAGATATCTATGAAACAGAATGTAGTCGTAATCTTAAAATAGTACATGAAATGTTTTGACAGAACACACACCAGGGAATGTCTAGGTCACATTCGAAACAGGGTTAACGACCGTATTTTTCCACCAAACACGTTCAGGATAATAAACAAGCGACCACGCGTAAAATTGTTTTGACGGGACTGTTCGTCGAAAGAATAACTTACAATTGTTCGAGACTCGATAACCCAGTGAAAGTTTTGCCGTCAATCAACCTTAATCGATTGCTGAATAAGTACCTGTATTCGAAAATAAGATGATTTCATATGACGCATAGAAGAGGCAATCCGTTTTATTTGCGGATGATTAAAGCGGAACAGTGTGGTGTCAAACAAAGCCTCTTTGTCAGAAGTTCATGTGTGCTTGGATGAGCAACAGGGAGGGTCAGACATTGAACAGTGAACGTCACCCATATCAAAACAAAGTCTGCAATGTAAACAAGAGAAATACTTACAAGTGCCTCAACTTTTTCAAGTCAGCGAATGTATCAGACTCTATCGAAGAGATTAGATTATTTCCTAAAAATCTAAAAGTAGAAGGGAAGGAAATGAAATCAAACTTCGAATTTTGTCAGACAGATAACGAGTCCAACCAACACAAATATTTCGATAGGTTCTAATCATTAACGGAGAGCTATGTATATTGTAGTGTACATATGTTTCATCTCATCTCAAATATACACCCAAATATTTATCCAGACGAAGGATACTCCAAAATTGAAAAGATATATGGAATATTTGCACTATCACTAGCTAGTTAAATCAAAATGCAAACAACTCACAGATTTTCGAGATTTTTCAGATTTTTGAAATCTTCTCGTTTTAATTCTTTGATCTTGTTGTATCGCAAATCCCTAAATCAAAACAAACAGTTCAAAAAATGCAATGAAATGGAAACCATACCTTAATTCTTGTCGTGGCACTCTTACTATCGAGCGTATGTATAAAGAAAATAGAGAATTTTTGCGACTGTAAACTGAGTAGATTGTTGGATGAGTTCATTTCCTGTAGAAAGTTAGATCTAGATGGCACCTACTCAACTTCAAGAGTTCGAACAATATTGTTAAAAACACTTCTTTATAATGACAGGAGAAATCCACGTATGCTGCTAGGTATTTTTTTCTCACAATCCTCAATTCGTTACGATCAGCAGTATCAGGCTTTTTCGATAAGTTAATCGAATTCCAATAAGTGCGATGAAAACGGAGGGGATTCCGTTACGAACTTACAGCACGTATGTGTTTTCCGGTATTCCTTTGGGTACTCTTTCAAGCCGGACATTGATACAGCGGACAGTGCCGGGAATACAAGTACAACCTCTCGGACAAGTGTTCTGTTGAGCCAAAGCTCCAATAATAAACAATAATAAACAAAATAAAATCTCCATTTTCTCCATCGACCAACCTCTTGCAAAAATTTAGCACATTATGAACGTGAAAACAAACTTTAGAAGAGGTACAGCCGATCAAGCGAGTTTTTTCTGACTATGCCTGTAAGTGGTGATGATCTGGTATTAAGTTGACAACCTTCTATTCATCCATCATGACATTTTTTATCTGCTAAGGAAATATCAAAAGACAATAGTCATCAACGCGTATAAAAATAAAGTGTCAATAGAACGGTTTCCGAGTGCGAACGAATCACAAAAAGTTGTCCTGTTCGCTCGCTCTACATGTCATCATTATTGCCATGGTGATGAGAGATGAGCGAAGAGTGTGAACAGATCATGTTTCATCATCATACAACCTTGCTAAAGTAATATATATTTTCTTAATATTTCATAAAGTATCACCGTCCTGTACTGAACACTAAATTGTTATCAAGCAGGAAACACACTAGAAAGAAGCCCTTGTCATAATATAAGACCGTACACACGACATCACGATCAAAACATAGAGTTGGAAAGGAAAAGCAAATCTTTCATCGGTTTAATGGAGGAGGGAAGTGTGATCATGACCTTCATCCTTTTCAATATTTTTTTATCGCAAAAACCTTTCTTTCAATTCCGAACTTGTATTTTTCTACTAAACGTTTGCGGATTAAGGTTGCTATGGGGTTGAGTATTTTTCTTTCAACTTTTTAACCATTTATTAGAGTTTTGAGTGTAAAATTTGGGAGTAGATCGAAAATTCAAGTGATTCTTTAATGAGGGGGCTAGGAGTTATCCTGAAATTTATATCTTTTCATCCTGAAATCTACTTGGGTCTTTGCGATGGCCTCCTAATGAACCATTGTCTGACTGAATTGTCTGCTTTATTTAATCCATGAGCTTTTTGTCTTTGTGTTCTCGTATTTCCTACACCTTGTTTGTAAGAAACGCAATACACTGATCCTTTATTTCTTTCGGCTGTGACTTTCACCTAAGCTTTTTGTTAGCGCCATTTTTTGTATTCTTAAATTGTTCTCAGTTCGATTTTAATGCCCTTGAAACTATAACTCGATTAGTGTTTACAATAAGCACCCTTTATATCAAAGCAACCCGGTTGTGATCCAAATCCTACAAGTGAATGATTGGGCCATAAAATTGTCACCGGTCAAAAAACATTGTAAAATTTCCCAGTAGAATGAGACCTAAACTAAAATCACCAAGGTCTTCGAACTGAGTTTTAGCAATTTGAATCCTGATATTTCCATTACTGTTAGCCAAATTCATATGAATGTAACGAAATGTAGGTTGGCAATGATATGAATGATCATACAGTATTTTGTCTTTTGAGAATTTTGAGTAGAAGTTTTTTTAAATTGAATACATTTTTAGTTCCAAAAGGAATTGAGTGAAAGTGAATATTGATTTACATTCACTCATTATGAGGTCCCCCTTGCGGACCCTCAATTCACACATTCACGCAATTTTTTTTCAATTTTCGCGTATTCACGCCATTGAGTTTCAAGCCCGAAGGGCTAGAGGCGAACCCTTCTCAGGCAAGAGAAATTGAAGATACTTATTTCCCATCCAAAACGCGCATAGAACGCGCCGTAATCATGACGACGGATGGTATCTAGCGATTCCTTTGTTTTGGAGGATTATATTTTTTGAAATCTAGCGTCGTAGCGACAGATTTTAGTTTCAATCCGGCATTTGTGTAAAAACTACGTGCGGGCGTTCTGGATGGGGAAATAAGTGGTTTCATTTCTATCACGGGGGATCAGGGTCAGAATTCGCCGGAAATTCGGCCGTCTTAATAGTTCCTCGGTCGGCGGAATAGTCGTCCGGCCGGTGGAAATGTTATCCGGCCGGCGGAAAATTAGCCGTCGGAATAGTCATCCGGCCGTCGGAACAGTTAACCGGCCGCCGAAAAAGTCATCCGGCCGGCGGAAAATTGGCCGTCGGAAAAGTTATTCGGTTATAAAGTTATATAAATTGAGGTCGAGTTATTTTTTTCGAGTTATTATTTTTTTTAGTTATGAAAAACCGAGTTGTTGCGTCCTTTTTCGTAATTTTTGGCTTGATTATAATAACCTTATCAACAATCTGGTATTCGGGAACCGAGTTATAGAATAGAATAGTTAAAAATAAGGGAATTTTAAATAGCTATGCTAATCTAAAAGTTATTCAATTTAAAATAACCGAGTAGTTAACAACAGGAAACAACTCGAAGTCGAATTAAAGTAAGCAAAAAAAACCGATAACGATATTGATGATGAATGACATCATAGTTTAACCAAAATTTACGGAAAATGTTATCATATCATAACTCGTTTTTTCGTAGCTCGAAATAAAAACTCGAAAAAAATAACTCGACCTCACTTTCTGCGGACCGGATAACTTTTCTGACGGCCAATTTCCGCGGGCAGGATGACTATTTCGGCGGCCGGACGACTATTTCGACGGCCGGATGGCTTTTCCGACGGCCAATTTTCCGCCGGCCGGACGATTATTCCGCCGGCCGAGGAACTATTTCGACGGCCGAATTTCCGGCGAATTCTGACCCTGACCCCCCCTGATACATTTCCCATCCAAAAGAGTCTTGCCCATTGAGTTTCAAGCCCGAAGGGCTAGAGGTCAATCTCTAACCTTTCTCAGGCAAGAAAAATTGAAGCCTTAAAATATGCGCCGTATTTTTGATGACGGATTGAATGTAGCAATTCCTCTGTTTTCGAGTGATATATTTTTCGAAATTAAGCGGTAAATTTTAGTTTCAATCTGTTATTTGTGTAAAAACCAGGCGGATCGCTCAAGGCCGCGCAACTTTGGTAGGATTTGTTGGCTTCAAATCCTATCTATCTATCTATCTATATATTTCATACTAAAAGGTCCTAGGACCCATTATCCGTACATTTGTTTGTTTAAAAAAATGAAAAATGAATAAATAAATAAATGAAATGTTAAGGGGGTAGTCATATGAGAAATTTGAAATGTCATTTTTTAATCTTTTTGTTATATCTTGTGAAGTAGTAAATATTTTTCAATGAAACTTTCCACAATTGTAGCACAACTATAAAGGATATGAAAAAGTAAAAAAAAATTCTAAAAATAGCAAAGACGGGGGTAATATCGTCCAGGGGGTAAAAGCTATAAAAATATTGTGTCAACCTTTTAAGAAAATCTAAGAAAGCTATTCAAAAATTTTTTTTTGGTGAAGGTTAGTATTATGAAAGTCTCCAGAATGAGTGGAAAAATTTTTCAAAATTTCAAGCCAGGGGGTCTGGAACCTAAAATTTGTACTTTTTCAGTTTAAAAGTCAAAAAATGATTTTTTTGAAAAACTGCTTCATTCATCCTGAGGCTTACCATAATGGAAAACTACCCTGAAAATTTCAAGTCAATAGCTTTTCTCAATCCTGAGAAAAGGCTGACAAGGTGCGGGAAAACCCCCTAAAACGTGTTTTGAGAAAACGGCGCAGAAAGTTAAAAATAGAGGTTTTTCTCAATTTTTCTGCGATACATTTTACATTATACGTTTTACAAAATTTTTGCTGTGGTTGACCAAAATGGATTGACACATTACTTTTAATGTTGAAAAGGTACTGGAAATACTAAAATAGTCCAATTTTTTTGAAAAAAATGGCCTTCCACGTGCTCCGGGAATCTCCAAGTATTTTGCGTCAACTCTGCGTACAACGCGTAAACATGGCTTTAAGTCAATAAAAGTGCATTTTCTCGTCAAAAAACATATTGCCAACAAAATATATCATCCTTGTGCTCTCTCAAATCTGTTTATATCATTTACAGTTGAATTTCAGTGTTGATCTTAGGGAAACGTGTCTTCAGGTTGAACGTCAATCATGCATAGTTTTACTCAATTTTCCAGGATCGCCTCCTGGCGGGCGCCATGAGTGCCACGATTCATCAAAGACTAGATTTCCACTGGATTTAAGACTCATAATGGATACATCATTGAATGTGTTTAGTTCCTTGTTTCAAACTTTATTCATACCATGGTTCATAGTCTATAGTCCATCACTTTGAAAAGTTTTTTCGGTGTACAAGTTTTTACTGCTCGAAAAACTCAGTTCGCAGAATCAAATTGTTGCTTTCACTCAAATTATAGGCTTCCAAAGCTTTCCCAGATGTGAGAAATGAAATGAAACATTCAATAATATCATAATTCAATCCAAAACAATACATAAGCTCAGTTTCCATGTCAAAAACACAGCTGACTGCCTCCAAAATGTGAATGTTTTTGACTGTTTGAAATACCACTTCTTCGGTTACCATCTTTAATTACGTCATATTTAGAAATCCCGGGGAAAAAAGGCGGTATTGACTTAGACGCCCAAAAAGGGCGTAAAAAGAGCTTTCATTTGGTATGTCATGATGCTATGTTTAGAGCAGCCATACGGAAATGAGGCCCTAGCAACGGATGCGATTTACCGTTGCTAAGGAGAAAATTGTATACCAGGGCTCATAAGAAACCCTATATATCGGCAGATATTTATGCTACGGCCTTGAAATTTTCAGGGTATGTTCAGGAAGGATAAAGGATACTAAAAAGCCTTAAATCCCGAAATTGATAAATTTTTCACCAATTTTCAAAATGTCATATGACTACCCCCTTAATAGCAATAAAATATTTTAAAATTTCAATTAATGCTTGATAGCGAGAAAAGAATGAATACGATAAGTGGACAACCAAGCATGCAGCCCTGCGTGCTGTGATAGACTGTGATTAAATATAGAGAAGTACTAAGAAGTATTAAAGCTAGCAGAAAAGAATGTAACTTGAAGTAGCCTCAGTGCTGAGGTCCTACCAAAGAGATTGACTTCTAGACCTTCGGGCTTATACTTCATTGGTCTTGCCTCTACAGAAAAGTGTAGACTCGATTGATTGTTACTCTTAGGTGCCAAATAAACGGCCCCCCCCGCTTGTTAATTTTTCGAAAATTTTCCAACCACCCCGGACCTTATTAGGACCCCCCCGTTTATTAATTTTTAGGAATATTTTCAGTTGGCACAAAAAGAAGTCCCCTTATTTTGCTCCGAAAAGCCTGATTTTAGCCTATATTTACCTTATTTTTGGGTTTTCAGAAGTACAATTTCCAACCCCCCCGGCTATTAGTTCCCTCCCGTTTATTAAAATTTCGAAAATTTTCCAACCCCCCCCCCGTTTATTCGAACCCCCCCGTTTATTTGGCACCTAAGAGTAAGTGGAATTGTTGGTGCGCGCTGGACGATGTCCTGACAGTCTTCCCGCGGACCCCCGGTGTTCTATACTGTACCAGACTTTTTTTTCTAATTTCCCCCCGAAATTGGATACAGGCTTACGATGATAATCAAAACAAAAATCATCTGGAAATGGAAATGAAATGGTAGACATAGATTTGTTGAAAATTGAAGAAGAGTCCAAATACCAAATAATCGATAAAGATACAACAACTGAACAAACGGCAATACATAGTCTACAGAACCAATAACTAACTGAGTGATGAGTATTACTTGAAGTGTGAGTTTTTTTAATTCAATTTTGTCAATCTTAAGAAAAAGAAATTGCCTTTTATTCCTCCAATATATGGGGAATAACAGTATTTACATATTTGTGTTTAGCCTGCAGAGCTAAACAGTTCTAGTTCTAGTTCTAGTTTTATATTTGCATAAGACAAAAATATGCCTAATCTCGCAAATTCTACGTAAAAATACAAAAATGAAAAGGTTTAATAGCTAAGATAAAGATATAAAAAATTAGAATAAATAGGTAGTTTATACAATTTTAAATTAGATTTATTAGATTAAAATTCATAAAAATTTAGAAAAGTTAAAAAATAGTACAGTAATAAAAAGTGTGTTAAAAATAGTACACTAATAGGGGACGCACAATTAGCAGGGTCACATGAGAAAGGTGTTCAAAAGCTGAAGGAGAGCACAAACTAGAATAGAGGTGAAACAAGAGTCCAGCTGGTCGCTAGAGGATAATGTAGCAAAAAAACATGAGTATGACAGCTTGGTAAAACCCGTGTGTTTTCATCATGAGAAATATCTCGCAAGTCATCAATGACGTAAGCAATTAACAAAAGAAAAAAAAGAAAGATCAAAGAGATTTTTTTTAACTAAGATTTAAGATACCTTCGCCAATCTTGGGAATCTCCATTTTTCGATATTTTATTAGCGCTTTTCGTGACGATTACTCTCATATAAATCTTATCACCACCAGGATTGGCGAAGTTTGTGATTGTGAAGTTGAAGCACACGAGAATTGACTTTTTCAATCATCTGCGGTGGATCTCAAGTTATCTGAAATTGGAATCGTCTAAAACACGATGTGTAATGAATTGTAACGAACGATGATTGTTGATTTTAAAGTCGTTAAAGTGCGAAGTAATTATCTTGGGAATAAACGAACTGAAAATCAATTAAACAATGTAACAAAAAAGTTACAGAGTTATGTCAATTATGAACACAGGTGGAGACTTTTATTTATGGCTTTTATTCGCCAATACGATGACATGGTTTTTGGCTAATTTTACGAAAGAAACACACCCCTGTCTCACATGTCCCTCATATCCGTTACAAGAGTTTTTTGAATACGGGCGAAGAGTGGGGAACGGTGGAGGAAACGGTTATCATATTTATCTCAGTGACGCTTATTACCACCGGGACAAGGGGTGAAACTTTCCACCTCTTAGCGAGTTTAGTTCGATTTTCCTTTGAGTTCAAGCTGCAAGAATATCTTGTTTCAATGTTTTTCCATTCGATGTAATTTTTACTTAAAAAGGACGTGAGAATTTCGGTACGGTTTTCCTTTTAACTACCTTAAATTTCCATTTGATGAGATAGGGATATGAAGGCCAAGTAGAAATAAAGAGCATTGATAAATGGGAACTTTCATCGGGTAAAATTTTGACAGGCTCGGAGATGCTTCGGTCGAGGTCTTGAAAAGGCTGAAAGATGCTTTCTAACGATACTAACGGTGTATTTTACCTTTTTCATAGTCCACCTGGATTTCAAAACTTCACCGAGACAGGGGTGTATAAATCTTACATTTTACTTTAAGGAGACGGGGGTGTTTAAATGTTAATTATTATTCCCAGTTTTACAGATGTTTTTTTCTGTCTATAAACTTTCGCGAATGGCCCTTTTAAAAGAATTTTCAATTTTTTGCTGTGGCAAAGGAATTTGTCCGCGCGGTCATACTTTCGATTTTTGGATGCGGAACATACGAAATTTAGAATACGGGCATTGTGAGATAACGATGTTTCAGAACCCTGATCTTGCCACTCCATGCTCATTACTAGGTCTCCAGTGGTCTAGATTGGATGAATCACAACAATTCTTCTCTCGTGCTATTTTCTTTTTTTCTTTTTCATTTCAGTCATTTTCATTTTTTATGGGAACACAATTGCAATATCATTTATCCAGATGACACGTGTATTTTCCACATTTCCACTGTCGTAATATCATAATGATACACATTCATTGGCGAAGGCAAGAATCTGGAAACCTTCCGGAGAATACCTGTGTCAGAGATCCGGTGGAGCCCTGCAAAACCATCCCCATTGTAAACTTCGAGCTGGAATATAGATTTTCTATCCCAATCGGGACAATACGATTAGATAGAAATTTTCATCCACACTGAATAAGCAAAAAGCTCCACCGGGGCGGCATTGAGACAGTGGTGCGTGTGGTGAGAGAATGAAAAGAACGCCCAGAAAGAAAAGAAAGACCAACGAAGTTACAGTCTATATTCTATTATAACTTGATTGTAATGATCAGTGACCTCATTTTTAATTTTCGCGCCACTTTTTTTAATGTTTTATGTATTTCGTAACGTATATTATTTTATGAATTGTTAAATTTAATAAAAAAGGTGGTTCTTATTTTCTTCTTCACGACTCTCAAGCAGCACGCTCTCCCTGAACAGCTCATAATGGTAACAATCGGTAACTAAATAAAGAAGAACAATTAAAAATACTATCATTCATATGACCGTTAGAAGATCCATAGTACTGTAGATTTTTTAAGCTTCAAACTTTAGACAAATTGACAGTCGCTCAAACTCAAAAAGGTCGGTAGATAAACTACCGAAGTTACGGTGACAAGAAACAACGCACACTAATCGATGAGAAGCACAAAAAACAATCTAGATTCCAACATAGATGAGATAATTGTTTCATATAACAATGTAACTTACGTTGTCTCGGACACTTCTTGAGTTTAGTGAAAGCAGTCCGCAATGATTCCAACATAGATGAGATATTGATTGAGATATTGAGATTGTGATATTGACAAAACGTCTCGCTTCATTTGATCCGTTTTTCCTGAATAAAAAGAAAGTAAAAACATCATTTGAACTAAGAAATTTCACAAAATGTTCCTTTGTTTTCTCCTTTTTAGTCTCGTTAAGGGTCCGAGGGTCGAATGTCGGGCGGCACCCCCCTCGTCAGATCGCAACCCTAGGATCCTCCCCCCCCCCCCGGGAAAACCCGTTGCAAATGCACACCCCGTGCAAATGCCCAAGGATTTGTCTGACTGCCAAATATAGTCCATCTAAAATCGATGCAAATTTATGCCAAATTCATTCCATAAGTCATTTATGACATAAGTTTTTCGAATATAGTTGCCTAGTATTCAACTTTTATAGCTTAAAAAGTCACCCACGCATTAAATGTAATGTGCCGTTTTTAATTCTCCTTTGGGAAAACGAAAGCTGTTATGCCAGTTACGATTGATTCGTTTTTTTATACTACTTAATTGACAAGGAATTTACGATGTTCTCTACCGTTTTGACTTTCTCGACGTCACAACTATGTGTATCGTTTACACAATGAAAACACACGGGTTTTACCAAGCTGTATGAGCATAAACTCAGTGGAAAAACGGGCGCAGATTAAGTGTACACTAGAATATTAAGCTATCAATAGAATTTTTGAGTTCTTTTTCAGTTTTCAAATTTGCAGTTCTAATTGGTAATTTGTTCCATATTTTGATGGTAGATGGAAAGAATGAGTTTGAATAGCATTTAATCCTGCCCAGAATGGGCTGATATTTCACATTTGTACAACGCTGTCTAGCTGGGTGGATGCTGATGTCAACGAATTTGTTTCCTGACAAAATATCAAATAACATTTTCAATTTCGATTTGGATCTCCTTGTTTCCAGTGTTTCGAGTTTAAGTGATTTCCTTAGATCGTTTGGGCTGACTTCTGAACTCCATTCCCTACAGATCCAGTGGATAGATTTTCTCTGAATCATTTCAATTTTCTGGCAGCCAATTCGATTGACTTCAAAATATGCCAATTTTGCCCTGTTTGCCAATTATTTTGCATTCGATTGACAAAAATTTGGCAAATGTGGCAAAATTTGAGTGCCATAAATGCCAAATAAAAAAGATGTGGTGAATCTGGCATTCTTGGCATTTTTGGAACTTACCTCCATACTTCTCCATACAAAACACTGTTCCCACGAGACCTGTGTTCTTTTCGGCTCCAATTTTGCCACTTTTGCCAAAGTTTTTGAAAAATAGAAGACCTTCCAATGCTAAAGCAAAACAATGCCGATCGGCAATTTCATTGGTTAAAAAATCGTTCGCTTTACAAACGCCGACAGAAAACTGCTGACTAAGCATCACAAAACGGAAATCATAATGGCAGAGTAGCGATGTACAAATTTGCCATGAAGCTGTGATCTTTTGACATTGAAATTGTGGATTTGGCAAAGTTGGTGAGTATGGCAAATTTGGAAGTCAATCGAAAGGGCTGCGGGTAAGGGATTGGTTATCAGTGGGATCCCATACAGTGTTGGCATATTCCACCATTGGTCTGATAAAAGTTTTATAACACTTCAGACGTGTTTCTTTGTCTGCCATTGATAGGTTCATCTGAAAGAATATTCGGGTGTTATTTGCTTTGGAAGTGGCAAGATCAATGTGATTTTTCCAAAAGAGATTATTCGAAATTACGATACCGAGATATTTAGCTTTGTTTTCCTGTGTGTGTATTGAGCGGTAAAGATAAGCATCATCGGCAAACAGCGCAATTTTCGATTTTACTTCAAGTGGCATGTCATTTATATAGATTAAGAATAGCAGTGGACCGAGGACAGTTCCTTGGGGGACACCTGAAATGACGTTTGAAATTTTGGAAGATTTCCCACGAACAACAACACATTGGGTGTGATGAGATAGAAAGTCTGTAACCCAAGTTAGGACGTTGCCATGTATTCCATAATGTTTAAGTTTAATAATTAGTTTACGATGGCATACCTTATTGAAGGCTTTACTGACAGTAAAATACTGTCAACTTGTTCTTTGTTGTTGATAGCTCTAGCGAGGGTATCAATGGTTTGAAGCAATTGGGTCTCGCACGATCTTTTCTTGCGAAAGCCATGTTGAGTATCTGTAAGACAGCTGTTCTCCTCGAGGTGGTTGATGATGTGGCTATGAACGATGTGTTCTAGAACTTTGCAGGTGACAGACGTCAAGCTAATCGGTCGATAATTTTCTGCTTTGGACCTATTTTTGTTTCCTCCTTTGAAGATTGGACTGACTACAGCATGTTTCCAATCAGTGGGTATTTTCCCTTGCTTTAATGATGCATTGAATAATAGGGTGAGACCGTCAGCAACTTGGTCAGCTGATTCCTTTAGAATACGCGCTCCGATTCCGTCAGGACCACTAGCTTTAAAGGGATTCAATTCTTTAAGTAGTTTTACGACTCCGTTTTTGGTAACAATGATGTCATTGATCTTTTTTCCTTTAGGGCCTAATGGTGTTGGGGTTTTACCATAATCTTCTGTGAAGACACTTGTGAATTGGTTATTTAGAATCTCTGCTAGTTCCTCCTCTTTGGTATGGATTTCGTTGTTTTCACCCAAGAGAGGTGATAAACCACAAATGTCTGTTCTTTTGGATTTCACAAATGAGAAGAATTTCTTGCTATTTTTCTTATTATTGCAAATGTTTTCTTTGATGTAGGTGTTGTATACGTTTTGGCAGGTCTTTCTTGCAAATTTTGCTGACTCCTGGTAGTTTCCATATTTCAACCAGTGATGCTTTCGAATATAATGTGACAAATTCAATTTCATTAATTGCCGAACCTACCCTCTCAAAGACTGTAAGTCCATCACCTGGGGACAAATATTTTTTTGTAACAATGTTTAAACGGTTTTTTAGAACGTGTTAAAAATCACTTGCTCCGGAAGCACCGGAAGAGCTCCGGAACTTTCCGGAAGGAAAAAAAGTGTTTTTTTAGCTGCTCCGGAAAGCTCCGGAAGTTTCCGGAGCGCCGGGAGGGTCCTGTGAAGTCAGGTAACTTGCATCAGTGGAGGCTAACATGCATAGCCCTCAAATGAATGACCTGTCTGGTCCTTAAAATACAAAGTTAAATCAAAACAAAAATGGTAGAGTAGAGCTGTGAGCGAAGCTGCGTAGTTCATTTGTTTTGAAATTTTGCTGCTTTGATTGGTCAGTCATTTGAGGGCTATGCATGTTAGCCTCCACTGATGCAAGTTACCCGACTTCACGATATATACTTTCTTTCATGAATGTTCAAATTATTACATCTTTATTAGGACCAAGTATAAAACACATAGTCCATTTAGGCAAGGCCAATTTAATTTGTTGTTTTACAGGCCAAGCTACCCAAAAAAGTGGGTCGGTCAGTCAGCGAGAAAAAAATGTAGAATTTCACCTATAAAGTCTCTAAATAATCCCTAAATAATTTATGCAAATTGCCTAGTCATCAAACATTTTATGAAGAATGAAAACACCAAAACATTGCTAAAGCTAAATGGCTGGCTGTTTGCATGTGGTTGGCTTTGTATTGCAGTTTAGACATTCAAACAAATCAAACGAACAGACTTTTCTAGGTGTACCAGACTCTAACTGTAACTCTTTATTTTTCTAAAATTTTGAGTTTGGATACCCAGGCTAGTATAATATATTATACTGCATATAAGAAGAAAGATCGGATATCGAAAATAGGAAACATTCCCTTTTTCATTTCATTCGTCTCTTTCACTTTTTAAAAAACTCTGATGTCGTTTCGAACGTTTCTCTTTCGGCTAGTTCGAAACGCAGGTCACAGGTCACAGGTCGCAGGTCACAGGTCACAGGTCAGTGATGACAGGTTGACTCTAATCAATGTCATTGCAGAGGAAAATGTTTGGAAAACACAAAGAATTATCAAAAACATAATTCTCAAGCAATTTCATCCATATAAAACCATTTCAAACATCAAAATTTAACCATGTGCTTTTATCGATCTTTCGCAGTTTGCGCCGTGTATAACGCAGACCAGAAAATATTTGAAACCATATTATACGTATAACAGGTATATTACATATTGTAATGTTTGTAATGTTATATGATGGTTACATATAATAAAACAAATCGCTCTAAAACTACCTTCTCAGAGAACTCACGAGCTTCTGA